>NW_010334457.1:0-6417 GCF_000700745.2 Antrostomus carolinensis
CTTGTTGAACCTCATGAGGTTTATATGGGCCCATTCTTGTCCAGGTCCTTCTGGATGGCATCCTGTCCCTCGGGTGTGTCAACCACACCACTCAGCTTGGTGAGGGTGCACTTGATCCCACTGTCTATGACATTAATGAAGATATTAAACAGTACTGGTCCCAATATGGACCCCTGAGGGACACCACTTGTCACTGATCTCCATCTGGACACTGAGCCATTGACCACTACACTCTGGGTGTGACCATCCAACCAATTCCTCACCCATCAAATTAGGTTTTCACTCCCTCATGGAGTTCTTTTCAATAATCGAGAGCTGGAGAGTGCTTGTGTGGAAACATTAAGATAGCTCAGATCTGGTGTTAGCACTGGACCATGGTTTGCACAGCATGCTGCAAGGAACGAACTGAAGCAAGAAGGATCCAGAAGAGCCTTTGATGAGCTTCAGTGAGAAATAAATTGAGTTCTAAAAACAGGAACACCTTCCTTCTTTCAGCTAAACTGCCTGAGCTGAGGTGATAATCCCAAATGGTAAAAATCCCTTCTTTCCGTCACATCTTTTCAACAGATATCCTCTAAACCTGTGCTCTTCTAAAAGCTCAGTTAGCACGAGACAGCATTATGTACTGAGTCTTGCAGCACTAGGAACTCCTGGCTCTGCGGTATCTATGAAAGCCAACCATGCTACTGCATAGTTTCTTATAGAAAACCTGAAGATTAGAATCTGGTGAAACCTGCCCAGGGCTACCTTATGATAGCTAAATACCAAAAGGAAACTACAATTCCTACTAAACCTTTGAGACCAACTCCATTCTTTATTCAATTATGGAAATACTCACCTTGTTGTAGATTAAACAAACAAAACAAAAAACCCCCAACCCCTCACCCCACCCCCATCACAACTGAGTTACATAAACAAGTCAGTTTCTTTTATGTTGGAAAATATCACTAAAACCCGTCACAGTTCTTTCCACATAATGCTAAGGAGGAATTCTGCTGCAAGTGTCTGGACTGGCCTGGAAGACTTAAGAGGTCACTGACTTCAATTCCATAGTAAAGGTCAAAAAAGTCTCACACCAAATTGCAGCAGAATTTTGCTGGGCTCTCAACAGTGTAAGGAAGATGCTAATGTGCAAAACTGCTAAAAAAACTCCAAATCGGGGGGGAGGGGGGGAAAAAGTGTTGGGTAAGCATATATTTTCCAGAAATCATCCTGCCAACATCAGTATTATATTTACACAGCTGGGATGTGTTCATGTTTTGTAAGAAGTAGCATGAGATTTGGAGACAATCCAGAACCTCTCAACTTCTAAAGCTTCCTGTATAAAAAATTTTTGCCATTCCACTGAGTCTGAGAAACATGAAGAACTTAAAATGTAATCTGTTAAAAAAATCAACTTCTTCAGGAGATCATTGGTTCACTCCTGATGGCCAGTGAAAACTGGAGCTCATACAACCCATTATGAGAAATGTGCATGCACTTCTCACATATATAATATGTTCAACCACATTTTAGTATTTAACAACAAAAAAGAAAAAAAGAAAAAAAAAGGCTTAGGTTCACCATTTCTGGAATCCCTAAAATAGCATAAGGGATCACCCTCTTTTTGTAGATTTATATTATGGAGTTTTTGATGCTTTTTTATTGTCACTTCTGATGAACATCAGAGTCCCTTCAGACCTATAGTCTATTGGTTCAAAACCAAGATACATTTTTTTAAGGACTAAACTAAGAGATTCAGTACTACTTTTGATTTTTTCGATTAAAGTAAATGATGTCCCCTAATATATAAGCCAGTAAATCATCAAAATGGAGGTAAACAATCTTTCTGCCTTTAGAATAACAACTACAATATAAGTTAATAGACTACTGAACCTCAACAAACAGCTGCAGTTGTTAAATGAAGTTAATATATTGTCATAGGAAAGAAAAAAAACCCCTAATCAGAGACAGCACTTCTACATACCACTAAAGAGACATTAACTTAATGATGCAAATGAAATTAAGTAGATAGCAGAGATTATACCAAGCACTGCCTAAACATTATAGAAAAGAATCTAACACATTAAAGCAAATAAGCTTAGAAGGATCATCTTTGACAAAATTAATACAGAAACCTTCCAGAGGCCAGGCAAATGATAACACACATACAGAGATTTTTTTTTTAATTTTTCTTTTTTAGAATCTGTTATAATTTTTTACAGAAAGAATAACTGCTTAAATTAGAGCATAACATTGTTTGTCAGGGAAGATTTTTAAAGTGAAAACTACAAAAGGTAGCTTTATTTTTCAGTCTCCTTTAATAATAAAAGGTATTACATCCTGTTAAAAATAAAATATGCTTATACAATCTCATTAAAAGACTGTATATTTGGCTGTACATGGTAAAACCTGGACAATTAAAACATATGAAATCTTGATGAATAGCTAACATAAATTTTAATCAATGTATCACATACCACTGGTACCTAACTGTGACCTCATTTTAATGACCACTAGAGGATGCTACGAGAACAATCAGATACAGTAAAAAAAATAGTGACTCTTGCCTATAAAATAATTTCATTTACACAAAAAATGTCTTATGAACTGTTCCAAGGTTACTAATGTTGAAATTAAGAGTTGTCTCATAAGCTTTTCAGACATTTGGCAAAAAAATAGAACCTTAGAAATTCATAAACACACATGCTTTCAAAAATAACAAAAAGTTTACTTCCTTCTTCTGTGTGCCAGAAAAGTTTATTATAGACAAGGTTACACTATTTAAAGTACCCTTGTATTTAAAACTAGGGGACAAGGAACAGCTTTGCAAGCAAGTGCACCATTTGATGAATACTCCTTTGGGTACTATAATTCAGAAGAAAATAAGCTTAGATTTATGATTTTGTAGATGATAAATTATTCAGTTGTATACTTACTTCATCCATCTTCATGCAAGTGCCAAAGTCTGCCAGCTTCAGATGCCCATATTTATCTAAAAGCATATTGTCAGGCTTCACATCTCTGTGTATCAAGCCCATGGAGTGAATTGCATCAAGAGCAAGAACAACTTCAGCTGTATAGAACTTGGCCCATTTCTCAGGCACATCATAATTGCTCATAAGGTTTACGAGATCTCCACCTGGCATGTATTCCATTACCATGTACAAGTATTTGTCATCTTGAAAGGCACAAAATAGCTGCAATATTAAAAATAAGAGGAAAAGAAAAAAGAGCAATTACTTTTCAGAGACAGCTAGGAAAAAGAATAAAGCATTTTATCTTGACATTTTATTAAACCTGAGCATATATTTTCAAGACTGAAGTAAAGTAACTTTATTTTTTAAATTCACATAATCTATATTTGCTGTTAATTATGACACTACCTTGAAATTTGCTGAACTTCAAAACCCCTTAATTTTCATTTTTAGGAAAGTTAAAAGATTTCCTGATTATTTTAGTAGTACAAGCTTCTATATATCCACGCTTCTTAGCTTTAAAAAGCATCACTGAATCAAAATGCAAAATATCAAATCTGAGAAAGGGAGCATCATATATTGCTTTGAAAATAGCTCAACAGTGAATAGCACCTTAGACTGTTTCTAGATTTAATATATTATAAATCTCCTTATCTCTGTATATATTTAGAACACTTGTCACTACTGATTTTGCCCTAAATCAACATGTATATGAAGACAACTATACAGAATACAAGAAATTAAGGAATCCTTAAAAATAAAATAATGGTCTGGTATAGGTTGCAGCTAACACGTTTCCTACTGGCATGACAGTGAAATTAAGTTCAGTTTCTTTAAAATGTATTTCATACCCAGAGTGCTGAAGTTTTAGAGATTCCACCCAGTGATCACCAGTTCTGAAAATGGCCCACACCAGCAAAAAGCATTACTATCAAATGTTCAGTGACTGCTGTGAAAAAGTCTCTGAAAGTCTCTCACCTTATTTCTCAGGGAATACTGCTCTTTTACATTAAAAACTGAAATCATTCACATCTCCCTAACCCGCACAAAATTTAAAGGCAACTGAAAAAGAGGATGAGTGGAAAGGAGGAAATCAAAACCAGGGAGTTTGTGGAGGATGAGGAACCACAAAAGGTAGAAATGTTACTAAGGAGATTGGACCTTTAGATTAAAATTTATTGTATATTAGTGACAGAAGGCCTGTATTATAAATACATATTTTAATACATACATATTGCATCATATTTGTTTTCACAAATGGATAGTACATACAATATATAACATGATAATGCATCTGGTCATTAAAATCTGAACTAAAATCCAAAATAGTCTCTGTATTGTCACATGGAAAGATATTAATTTAATGCAATAATAAATAACAACACTATGCCTTTAGACAGCACTTTCATTATTGCCCTCAAGGGATTTCTAAAAAAAAAAAAAAAAAGAAATTATCTAGGGCTCTGGTTTAATTTGTTTTTCATATAAAAAGGAAAAGCACACAGAGGCAGTGTTACCTGTCCCAGTTTCTACCTCAGGACAAAACCTACATTTTCGTAAAACCAGCACAATGTCCTATCCCACCGGATCACATTACCTAAATATATCACACTAATGTGCTTCATCATAGAAGGCACAAACTCAACTATACTTTTGCTATTCATAAATACACACATTTATATCATGTTTGCTACATTTTCCTTTGAAAATTGAGTGTCAGAAATTTCTTGTTACTTTCAAATGCATGTGAAAAATAAAAACTGTTCCAGAAGACTATTTTTATTAGAACAAAAAGAAAAAACTAAATAAAAAATAATCTATTTGGTTAAGTATTTATGCTGAATATAGGTAAGAACACAGAATATGCTCAGAAGAGCCAAACATCTAAATAAAAAAAAACCAACCTGTAAAACATTTCTTGCATACATGAAGTAAAGTATTGCAAAGAATATATGGAAAGCTTAAGGTCAGTCTTTACTTATTAAATATACAGAAGCACGGAATTCATTTGAAAGCATTTAAATGTATTAATTATTTAACAAAATGAAGTAGTAAAAATTTCTCTAAGCATTTGCTTTCACTACTCATTTTATTAATTGCTGTAATTTGCCAGTTACAACAAACTGCAATATTTAGTACTAATTCTTCCCAAAGGCATAAATCATATTACAAACAGATGAAGATAAATGTCGTAAGACAGCTGCAAGCAACAGCGTTCAAGATCAGCTGAAGAAGTCAGCTCTCCACTACTTGGACATTACTTCTGAGCTAAGATGCAGTAACTGCCCACTAAACAGAAGATCGTTTCCAGCAAACCACTGCTACAACCTCCTGTCTTGCAGGAGACCAGGAGTGTGCACTCATCCACCTACCAAATCGCAGCTGAAAAGACAGTAACTACTTAAAGCGCTCTTAATACTAATTGCCTGTGATCAGCTGACTGTATCATAAGGAAAGACTGGAAATAATGTTGACATTTGTTTCTTTGTTTCTATACAGAATTTTTCTTAGTTGGAAAGGTAACCTCCCCATTACTCCTAATAATTATGTGGATATTTCAAAAAACTGCTTAGCTCCATTTTATGATGCATTTGGAGTGACTAAAATGAAAATTCATCTACTTTCTAACACAGTCAAATACACAAAACTCAGTGAAATTGCTGTAAATACGTATCTTTAGAAAGTAAAATTTGAACCTAAACCATTATTTTGAGTTTAGATGTGAATTCAAAACCAGCTCAACCCTGGAAAAGATTTATGGCTTTATTATTATTATTATTTTACTCTTACATATCTTCCCTACCTGAACGACCCACGGACTGTTGGCGAAGGCCATGATATCTCTTTCTTCCCAGAAAAAGGCTGAATCTGATCTCTTGATCATTTCAAATTTACTAAGTAGCTTCATTGCATAAACCTTCTGTGTCATTTTATGGCGAACCTGTTGGTTTAGAAAGAAGAGAAACCATTTTTTAATGTCCTGTAAAAAAACTGAATATCAGTACAGTACATTTTTGTTATGTGCAAACTTCTTTTGGGGATGTGATGTCTCCAGGTCTTCATATACCCAATTTTCTACACAGTAAGGATTGCAAATTCCAAACCTGGAAAGAAAAACCTAACAGCTGCTCCCAAAAACCACAGCAGGGGTGGAACAAGACGGATGCCAAAGGAAGACAGGCCAGATCCTGGCCAATGGCTGCAGCTGCTGCTGCAACCCCAGAAGAGGAGTTGTAAGGACATGAGAAGGATGTGCTTCAGGGCCATGGGAGCTCTTAGGAGGTAGCTGTTTTACTGAAGATGCACCAATACAAACATATGTTCTTCCTCACTACGGCTATGAGCATAAAAATGAGAGCTGAATTCAGCAGTCTGATCACTTAAATTGAAACTGCTAAAAAAATCCAAACCAAAACAAAAAAACAACCCAAAACTCAGAATGAGAAAAGTAACATCTTTC
>NW_010334457.1:6443-14393 GCF_000700745.2 Antrostomus carolinensis
GAGTGAACACACCTACTTCAAATCATTCAGAATACTAAAAAAAAGATGAAACAATTCTGTTTACAGAATAAGAAGGAAATGCTTGCCTGTTCCCCCTTCAAAAGTTCCACCATGTGAGGAGAAATAAAATGTACCTTCTTTTATATTTTCTAACTCTGAACACTATCTGCTGTATTCATTCATGTTAGAAATTCTGCAAGCCGTCTACTTCAGGCTCTTTTTTCCCACAAAAAAGACTGCTCCTATTTCTTTTCTTAAATAGTTATTAATCACAGAAAAAAAGAAATTAACTGCATCTTAAGTTTCTGCATCTTTCCTTCACGTGAAAATAAAAAAAAGAAAATCAGTGGACTAATTTGTGAAATCAGAACCAAAGGGTAATGGCTTTCTGGTGAATTTAAAAACTCACATTTTGTAACATAAATCATATCCCCCAACCTCTTAGTTTTACACAATGTCCAAGTTTAATTATGCTACTTGAAAGAACGTTTAATAGGCTCTTCTTCTGAACAGTTGTAAATATTTCAGGTCCATTACATCTGCACTGCAAAGCTTCAGAAAGGCACCTCTTTGGTCTACAAATCTGGCAGCATCAGCCTCCTTGGTCCTGAGGAGCTGTAAACATTAATGTTGCTGAACCCAACAGGAATGATCTATTGAAACAGGAGAAGCATTAGGTGGGAAGAAATAAAAAAGAAAAAAAAAATCTTGGAAAGAGGGAGAACATGAACAGAAACAGGAATATTTATGAACTTCCTGTTCTTGAAACCGGGGCTTTTTGCTCAAGATATAGGTACAGAAGTTTTAAGATTAGCATCTTGCACAGTTTAACACTGACCAACAATCTTCCGTACAGCTACGTCAAAAAACTTCCAGTCAAACACCAGAAGAGAAACACATTATCTACATGGATTAACAACTCTGTAAACATGCATATTTTAAGCCATTAACAATTGACCAGCTAGTGAAGGTGTCCTAAAAAAAAAAAATATTTTGAAAACTACCTCCTTCCCATTTGCTAATCTCACGTGGGATTATTTACAAAGACTTGGTGGTACACCACGAACTGTACACCACGAAGTAGAGCTTTTGTAATCCTGCTCAAAACTGGAAGAAACACAAAGACCAAGAAATTTAAAAAGATACTGTTTAATTGAAGACACATTTTTTGTGAAGGGTCATGTAAAGCTCCACAAAGTATTTAGTAGTTTACAATTCCTAAAATTGTTGTGTACTGTTGCCTGGGTGTAGTTAGTATTGCTGCTTTCATTTATGAGAATAATAGTCTCCTACTACTTGGTCAAAAAAAGTCTCAACAAGTCAGCACAGCCTGAAGCAAGGTCATGCATAGAAGGAAAGTAAACAGGGGTAGGGGGACCAGACATGACAGTCTGTGCACCCCTCTAAGGCAGTGCCAAGAGGTTATTAATTGGCTAAATTATTTCTTCAGAAAATGTCAAGACAGGTTCATTCTTTTTACAAAAATCAAGGAACCAAAGCAACAACTAGGACACCGGCACACCCGAAGGCTGAGTGTGTCTCAGTATGCCTTCCAGGTGACCAGGCCTACCGGTGATATTCCTTCTTGTATCACCACCATGGCCCCTGGAGACAGCCTATGTAGCTGCTAGTCACCGTGCTCTTTACCCAGAGCTATGTTTGTACATACACATATTGGCTCATACAGCAGATTATTCATCTATTAAACTGTCATGATGTTTCAGTTTCTTCCAACTGTTTAAGTGAACTGCCAAATTTAAACTGCAGCTCACCAGAGTAACTCTCAAAATAGGTAGGAAAATCCCTTCGAGCCACCAGCACTGTGTAACATGGCCTTGTTTAACTTAGGAAAATGCATTGAGAAATAAGAATTTCTCTCTACTCTGCTTCATCAACCTAAGACTTTCAAGATACAAGTACACACAAAACGCATCCATAACTTCTACAGCATTCAGGTCAGAAGACAATCTGTAGGCAAGGAAAATAACATATCCATTTGAAGTTATCAGATTGAGTACATAGTATTGGTAACAGTACCATCTCTCTGTGATAAAAGAAAATGAAGATTCTTGAGTGGAGTTGTGAGATGAAGTCTAAGGTTTGAAATAATCCCAAATATCCTAAAATACTTAATAGAGTCATAAGAAATTACTACAGATAGGGTATCAAAGTTTATGTTCTGACAAATTTTCAAGTAACAGACCATGATTGTTCTACTTGCATTACTACAGAAGTGTACATCAGGAGCGGCTGGGGAACTAAATCTAATAAATAAAACACTTAATGGAAAAAAATAAACCAGCACCTGTTTACACAGGCCACAACAACCACTGGTTTGCAACACTAAGAAATCACGTAGTAAAGATCACCACCCAGACCATCCTTTACTGCCAGAATACAAGAAAGAGTTAGCCTTAATTTACTCTTCTGTTCCAGTTCATGATCAAGTCAGTCTGCTGTGTCACTGCAACGCTACAGTACTTTCTGATTAGACCTGGGAGAAGGAATTAAGGATATCTTTCAATTTCAAATCAAGAGGATTTTTCCTCAAGTGAAAACAAACAAGAGGTACTCAGGATGTGCTTTCATAAATTACTGTTTCTGCATAAACCACAAGTAACATATTAAGCACCATAATTTGATTTTTCTGTCTGCCCTAGACACCAGTCACTTTTATTCGTGGCACTGCATAAGAGAAGAAGCGATCTGGCAGCTGGTAATTATTTTCTTAGCTTTCCCCAACACTACAGACCAAACAAAGCCAGGGGCCAGAGCTCAAGAGTAGAGTTCAGTCTTCTGGAGTTATAGGAAATTGTTTTTCCAACAAAGTCAGATACTCAGACCAGAGACTGATCTCTCTTTACCGGACTGAATTTTTTAATTTTTTGGGGGGAAGAAGGGGGAAAAGAGAGGCTTTAAAAATAAAAAAATCTAGCTGTAAATATAACAGTAGAGAACATGTTTTCCTTTCTTGCTAGAATCTGGAAAGCTGATCTCTCCACACCACTCCTTTCACTAGAAAATTCTATACTGGAGCAGAAAGCTTGGGGGAAATAAAATTAAATTAAGGAGGTCATAGCTGACTATTTTATGCTGTATGCTAACATACTCATTTTTTTGGCTTCTTATATTTAAATATAATTTACAAACATTTTAAAATTTAACAAATATTTACAAGTATTTAACAAATATTTGTGCTATAAATATTTATGCACAATGGCACAGACTGATAACATGACATTAATGAATTTAACTCATGTACTTAATCATGTTTTATTTGTGGTTCTTTCTGCGTTTAGCCTGCACTGAAGCAAATTTCTATTTTGATCACAATGTGTTGTAAAATATTTTGATTACTGCAAATCCGTCATCTGCAACTGTGGTGTTAACATTCTGAATGGAGTAGAAATAGATACAGCTTAGCTCAATAGTTTAAACTTGTATCATACCTTGTGAGGCAAAAAATCTAGGTATGCATGCCCTCATCACCAGCTAATATTAGTGCAGATCTACAGCTGCATTTATTAACCCACTGCTTTTTATCTGTAAGAAGTATGAAGTATATAAGAGCTGTACATGAGCACAGAGAAGTTCCCTTCCACTACCAACCATTCTTAGCTTTTTTTATTTTGGGACTTAAAGGGCATATTTAAAGAGTAAAAAAAACCCAAAACCCCCAAAACAAAACCAAAACACACAGCAAGAACAAAAACCCAAAAAACATCATTATATGACCAAGTTATTATGCATTTTATCATTAGATTATAATGATGAGGCAAATGAGTAGTAAAGTTTGTTGTTACACCCCTCAAACTACCTAACTGCAGTATGTACACTGCAAAAAATAATCTCTGTTTTAGAATTTAAATTGTGCATGACATTGTGAATTAAGAAAAAAAGTTTCCAACCTAAGCCAGAACAAATTAAGAACTTATATTTAAAATGAAATGTTAAAAAGAAAATGAAAATTATTTAGAAAAACTTAAATTCTTAGAAATAAACATATGAAAAGAATGTATTTCGATTCTGAAGCACATTAAAAATACAATTCTCTTGGATGCTTCGAGCAAATATATCCAAGCTAAAGAGACCCAGCTCCCTCAGCCTTTCCTCATCAGGGAGATGCTCCACTCCCTTAATCATCTTGGTGGCTCTGTGCTGGACTCTCTCAAGCAGTTCCCTGTCCTTCCTGAACTGTGGGGCCCAGAACTGGACACAATATTCCAGATGTGGCCTCACCAGGGCAGAGTAGAGGGGCAGGAGAACCTCTCTGGACCTACTAACCACACCCCTTCTAATGCACCCCAAGATGCCATTGGCCTTCCTGGCCACGAGGGCACAGTGCTGGCTCATGGTCATCCTGCTGTCCACCAGGACTCCCAGATCCCTTTCCCCTACACTGCTCTCTCACAGATCATTTCCCAACCTTTACTGGAGCCTGGCGTTGTTCCTGCCCAGATGTAACACCCTACACTTGCCCTTATTATATTTCATTAAGTTTTTCCCTGCCCAGCTCTCCAGCCTGTCCAGGTCTCTCTGGATGGCAGCACAGCCTTCTGGTGTGTCAGCCACTCCTCCCAGTTTTGTATCATCAGCAAACTTGCTAAAGGCATATAGATACATATTAAGATACATAAAGGCACAAAGATACATATTAATTCTTTACATTCTTGTTGGAAAATGGGGATCATTGGAAATACTCCTCTCCATACTTCATAAATTCTTCTGGATAAAAACAAACTGCAAATAACCCAGAAAGAAATAGGGAAGAGGGAGCTACATTCTCATCTTGTCACACTTGGATGAAGTTGCCTTAAAAAAACCCCACAAATTATTAAAAACTGCTGATTGAATGTTGTTAACTGCCACAGGAATTACATCTAAATTTGCAAATTACCCACGAGTCATGCAAATAGTTTTAGGCTAGTTGAAGAGTTTTTTCCCCACAGTTCCAAACAATTTCACCAATACTAATATGGAAAATACAAATAATTTTAAAAATGGATCATAAATTTATTGCCATTATATGCTATGTGCCTCCTATAAGCACTTCAGAGCTAAGATCTTGCCACATTCCTCAACAATACTGTAAAACATATTTCTATTTTCCAAAACTGATGTATTGGAAAAATAACATTACAGTATGATTTTCCCAGCTTCCTAGTGCAAAATTAGCACAGAACAGTAAAATATCAGTTCCATGTCAAAGGAACAAGCAAAAGGGTAATTTTTGTTACCTCGTCATAGCAAGATAACAAGCTTCATGCTGCAAACTAGTTGCTCCCCTTTCCATTGATTTGTTTCACATCTCTCTCCCCCTAAAAATGCTGACACAGGAAATTATTCATGGATCAGCTGATAAGCAGCTATCCGTTAGCTCATGATAACTTGTCCCTGGTGTTTGTGTTCCCAGATTCTATTTGGTGCTTACATCCATAGTTTATTTTAAAACTGACACATCAATCCATCTTACACATATACTCACACTTTTATGCTATTTATCACACAGTATGACTTGGAAGGCCAGGAAAAATCAAAATTAAATGAAAAGCAGACTATGCATGATATATTAAGTTAGTTTTTGTATTTTGATTGCTTTTAAAAATATAATTTCTCTGCAATATAAATTTTAAAAACAATCCCATTCTTAGATTAGGTATTATATAGGATACAATGTTGAGTGGATAATGTTAAGAAAAAAAATCTTACATGAATCATATCCGTTAAATACAATGCAAGCATCACAACTGTACGTGAAAACCAAATTTTTTTTTATTGCAGTATTAGCTTCCTCTTTCATAGGACGGTCTCAAATATTATTACACAGCGATGCTTGTGGACAAAAAACTTCAGAATTGCCATGAACTGCCTTTTCCATTTCGATCAAACGATAGCAAACTGTTTCCCAAGTCCTTCTCTTTAAATCCACCATATTTTAAACTTGGATTTATGTTTCCTATGCACAGAAACTACCCCATGATACAATTCTTTATAAGAATGCATTTTTAGATATAAAGCATGCAAGACAGGGAAAGGTTTTGGCTAGAGCCACAAATCTGTCTAATTATTAAATCATTACACTCTTACCAGCTGCACTTCTCCAAAAGCCCCTCTTCCAATCACCTTAACAACATCATAGTCTTCAGCTTTCATTTGTAAAGCTCGGATTTTTTCCACAATCTTCTCATCTAAAACAAACCAAATAAAAGTTGTGATAACGCATTCATTAATGGAATACAAACATTTTCTCAAACTTTTCATTTAGAGTAAAATTAAGCTATTTTTATTCAAATGTTTAGAGCCATCTTGGTAATTCTGGAAATCTGCAGTCACTATTAATAGTCCCTTTCATTATGGTACAGAAATGATTAACCATCTACCTTTAGCTGTAACAACTGAAATATCTTTTGGATTTTGCTGACTCTCATTTCACACCTCTAATAATCATTCACAAGCTTACAGAAAGACTCCGGTAATGAAAAGAACCAGAGAAGCCTATCTTGAATTGTCAGACAATTATTTGTTGCCTCCTGCTGTGCTGCCAGGATCCACTGATAACGCAGGAGTGGGAAGTACCTGGTTCACACAAAAGCACTGCAAGTGCAACCTGCTCCTACACATCTGGAGGGTTCAACAGCACTCAAACGGCGAGGAACACAACTCAGGAACTTTCCTGTACAACTTCAGATCATGCAAGGGTTTGACTTCAGATCCACTCATTCATTCTGTATGAGATACTGATTCAGTTTACACATGTTTATGTAACTGCTGGCCAACTCACAGTACTTCTCAGTGTTCACTGCATGTGTAGTTCTACATTATTTAGAATTAAGATTCACAATGCCCTGCTCAAGCATCCTCTGGTATATAAGATTCTGCAGATAAGCTCTGTGTTTCAGTCTTTTTCTTGTTGGCAGTTGTGGGAAACTGTAAGGGAAACCAGTGAGATTCTGACCTTTGACAAACTCTAAAACCATGCAAGGTCTTAGACTCTTTAATTTTGTAAATGCAGTAAGTCAGTGAATGCATTCCTGGCTAAATGCATTTTAAAAATCTATTCTTATTACAAGGACAAAAGATAATGGGAGCAATGAATGGAATCCATAACACTGGAGGTAATCTTTCTTAAGCGTGACAAGCTTTGACACTGCCTCCACACATGCTTAAAGGAAGAACAAAACAAAGCAAAAGAGGTTGGCTGGAGCCAGGCCTCAAACAGGGGAGAGCATGAAATTGTATGAAGAGCTGGGGATGGTTATATTTGGAGAGGAGTAGAGGTGTATGCTGTGAGATCCTTGTTTAGGGTCAAAAACTGTGGAGTTTGATCCTTACAAAGGCATCAAGGGGATCTGCAATCTGAATACACCAGGAAAAAAAAGGGATCAGAGGCACAGTTAATTCCGTGTGATATTAAGGATGACACTGGCAGTGGGGAGTTAATGATAATGAACATCTAGTAAATAGTTTAACCATTCCTACCATTCATGAAGAGCAACCTGGCATGCTAGAAGCAGTCCAGGGGTTTCTTGACCATCAAGAACATTTCTTTTGACCCAAGTGAGCAACAAGCCCAGTCAGGGGTGACACTCAAAAAAAGAAAGAACTAGCCAGGGATGACAAAGTCTGTGGCAGCCTTGGCTGAAGCAACCATGAGATGGTGCTGAGAGAACCCTGAGAAAACTGAGGAAGGAAAATAGCAGACCCTGGACTTGAGCAGAACAGACTACAGCTTGTTCAGGGAACTAACAGGCAGGATTCTGTGGGAGGCTGCTGTGGAGGGTAGAAGAGTGGGTTGATCTTCAAAGAATACATGTTCATAGCACAAGAACAGTCTGTTCTAGTCAGCTAGAAATTGAACAACCATGGCTAAGAGCCAGTATGGCTGAATGGGCAACCTCTGCCTCAAGCACAAAAAGTGATGGTTTGGAACATGGAAGCAGGGATGGGCTA
>NW_010334457.1:14417-31866 GCF_000700745.2 Antrostomus carolinensis
ATTGGGAAAGCCAAGCTCAGCTGGAGTTGAAACTAGACAGGGCTATGAAGGGAAACAGGAGCTTTTATAAATACACTGGCAGTAAAAGAAAGAACGAGGCAAATGTGGGTCCACTGCTCTCAGGAGGGCAGGGGTTCTAGTGTCAAAGGAGATGGAGAAGATCAAGGTACTCAATGCCTTTTTTGCCTCAGAGTTCACTCTGCTCACAGGCCTCCCAGTTCCCCAAAGCTAATGGCAAGGTGTGGGGCAGTGAAGTATCACTGTAGAGGAAGTCAGAGTTAAGGACCTGTAAAACAAACTTGATATACACCAGGCCATGACATGACAGAAACATCTGAGCCAGTCAACACCATTACCAGGCTGTTCTCTATCACCTTTGGAAGGTCATGGCAACTTGGGAAGGTTCCTGATGACTGGTAAAGGGTAAACGTCATGTCCATGTTCTAGAAGGGCAATGAGAAGGATCCAGAAAGCCACAGGCTGGAACAGCAGCCTTATCTCTCTGCCCAGAATTATTATGGAGCAAATCCTTCTGGTATCCATTTCCAAGCACCTGATGGACAAGAAAGGATAGGAAAAGCCAGAATGGATCTAAAAAGGACAAACTGTGTTTGATTAACTGTTTGATTAACCTCATGGCCTTCCATGATGAGACATCTGTCTTGGTGGACAAGGGGAGAGCAGTACACATTTCCTTTCCTTGACTGTAGCATGACTTCCAACAAAGCATCTCACAGGATCTTCATAGCCAAACCAGGTCAACATGGATTACACAGAAAAATTACAAGGTGGATGGAAAACTCTTGCTGGAGTAATGGTCAGTGGTTCAAAGTCAAAGGTGATACACTCAAGGGCAAGGCTGCTCCTAAAAGGGACCCAGACAGGATGGGTAAATGAGCTGGCAGGAACCTCACAAAGTTCAACAAAGGTAAATGCAGTCCTGTACCTGGGATGGAACAACACCACACAACAGTACAGGATGGTGCTCACCAGTTAGAAGGTACCTTGAGAAAGAGGACTGGTGAGCTCTGTCAGGCAAGATGAACAAAGAGAAATGAACAGCAAGCATTTGCACCAGCTGCATACAAAGCTGTGTTGGTAAATGCATAGGCAGTAGGTTGAGGAAAGTTATTTTTGTCCTCTATTTGTCACTTATGAGACCACATCTGCAATGCTATGTCTAGTTTTGGACTCCTCAATGCAAGGAAAGTATCAAAACATTCCCTAGCTTAATGAAAGGCCACCAAGAAGCTTAGAGGGTGGGACCACGTGGATGCTCATAGAGAAGGTGAGAGAACTGGAACTGTTCAGCTTAGGGAAGTCTAAATGGTTGGCCTCAACAGAAGCTGAAGGAGGTTTTACTTTTAAGATGTTCAAAGTGAAAGGACAGGAGGCAACAAACATGTTGGGACATTGGAAATCTGAGTAGGAAAAGAATCCCTAGAATTGGGGAATGAACTGTCTAGCAGAGCTGCAAAACGTCCATCTTTGGAAACTCTTAAAATTCAACTACACAAGGACCTGAACAACCTGATGTAATATCAAAACTGGTTTGGCTTTGAGCAGAAAGCTGGACCAGTTGACCTCCAGAGGTCCGTCCTAACCTGTGGAATACAAAAATGCAACTAAAAATTTCTTCCTCTGAGGAAAAGATTGGATGTGAAGGGGAAGAAGAGAGATTTAAAGGGGAAAAAAAAAAAAAAAAAAAGGTTAAGAATAATCATGGAAAACAGCCTGCTAGTAAAGCTGTAAGGACAGAGACAACTACAGTCTCTAAAGCAGACAAATCGGCTACATTCAGCGTACCACTCAGACTGTGAAGTAATCCAGAGTATCAACAAGAAAAGGAGTTGAGAGAATAGTGAAGCTGTTTCCTACAGTGAATCATGACACTTAAACAGGAAGCACAGGACAGCAACAGGGCTTCACTCACACCAAGTTTATTATTTCGTTCATGATATGAACTAATTTTGCAGTTTGAGAAGGGAAGTCTGCTTGGAAGCTTACTTAATTGCAAATCAGAAACTTTGGTCCAAGAGAAGGAGGACAAATGCAAGTTCACAGGAGGCAGCAGTAGAAAAGGAATATCAGCAAATTTCAAGTTACAGAGAATGTGCAATTACATGTTTGAACACAACGTGACATCTCACAAGGGAAGGGAATCACATGAATTTATTTTCAAATGTTTCTGAGATGTTTCAAATGTTTTCAGATGTGTAAGATGAGATGGCAGGGATTTAAACGTGCTGAAAGAGTAGGGCGTAGTTTTACACAGCTCCATTATTGGTCAGAAACTCACAGGAATATTTCTGTGTTCAAAATATAATACAGAAATTATTAAAAAAATACAGCTTCAGTGAAACTGTTTAAGCACTAAACACTGCAGTTAAGTAATCAAAAACCCGACAATATAGGAAGTAAGAAATGAGATACAAACTGAGGAGTTACCAGTTTTATCATCCCTGTGAAATGCTGGGGATGGAGAAATTCTACTTGCTCTACTAAAAGATTTAATAATCTTTGTTAAAAATAATCATCATTATCTAGGGATGCAGGTGGTGTGGAGGCATCAATTAAACAGATGGATTTTCTATTCTGTCATAAAATTTAACATGTCTAGAACAGATAATCAAAGCATGGAACTAACATGAAACAAAAAGTGGGCTGCAAGAAGGCAAGCTCAGAGAAACCCTGAAGCAATATTGCAATTGCACCATGCTGGGTCATATGATTTAGTTCATACATCACATAACATGATCTAACTCATGCAGGAAGTGAGGAGGTGCACCTTTCATCTAAAGGTGCAGGAGACCTTTCCAACACTATCCTTTTAGTAGAGGACTGAATTTTTAGAAGGTTTCACACAGATGAGTTTTCACATTTGTAAAAAAGATTGTATATCACAGCCTCATGAATTTGTAACAGCACAAAGCCCAGCAGAAGAAAAACATCAAGTTTAAAGGAAGATATTAGATGGACTGCCCAGCCCCAGCATATAACAGAATCTTACAAAAATATTGTGACATTTGAGTACAAGTCCTAAAATGTGAGAATGTCATCACCTATGGCTCAGGTTTCTTCTTTCATACAGGAAGGACCAGGAATGCTGGATAGCAAGAGTGTTTAAAGACAGCTTTGATTTACTACTTGAAAATGGCACTATAACCTTTAAACAAATGAGGCTTCACTTTCTGAAAGGGCAGAGTGGTTGGATCAGTCACCGACAGCTGGCAGCAAGAATGTGGCTGAAGGTTACAAGTGCTTGTGAAAATGGAATAAATACCTGACTAAAAGAGTAAAGGGGGGGTGGGGAGGAAGAGAATGCCAAGTTTCCTGCTCCTTTAGAGAAAACAAAACATTCATATCCAGGTTATTTTCTTAAAAGTTAAAAAGAATGTGTATCAGGCAGTTCTGGGGTGTGTGTATATTTGAGGAATAAAAATGCAAGGGAGTGCAATTTTATCCCCACAGACCAGACAAAGTCAGTCAATGAGCGCTGCTATGGAGTACATTAAGTCAAAAGCTGCTGCCCTAGGCAAAAGTCTAGCCAGAAGTTAAACTGAACGACAGCCAGGAAGTGCTGCAATCCCACACCCGCCCAAAACCAAGCAAAAAGTACAAGAGAAAGGCTGAAGTAATTCGGGGTGCATACACAGTATCTGGTCAAAGGTGTGTGAGGAAGAAGAAGCTGCTGGAGACCTTGCAGAAGCAGTAGAAACTAGAAGGCACAGCTTCAGACAAGCTACCATTTTCCCCTCCAGAAAAAAGAAAGCGGGACATAAGTATTTTGCCTTGCACAGACAAAATGAGTGGAAGATAGGGAAACAGAAAGCAGCAGCTCTCTGACTTGCAGAGGACACAACCCAGACGTAATGAAAGTAAGTCTGATGGCAGAAGTCAGTTGCTTTGTATCTACCAAGTACCCAAATGGAAAAGTGGTTAGTAACGCTGACATATAACTTGTTTATACTTCTAAGACATTCTGCCTTAAACAGCGTGGCTCTAGTTCATGCTCTGCTTGGGAAAAGTTGCTTATTTAATACCTCTCCCAACACTACTCTTACCAGAACGATATCATTAAGAATGGAACTGGAGCCCAACCTGCCTCCTGAACTCAATCTAAGTTTTACAGTGCACTGAATTTCTAAGATGCTTCTTGGCATCTGACATTAAATCTGTGTCACGGACAGGAAACATGGAGCAGAGAGCGTTACAGTCATGACAGGCATTATCACCATACCAGATAACACATTTCTGTTGGTAACTGCATGGTTGGCATCTGATTCAGCAACTTGAAGCAACATAACAAAATGTAAGGGAAGGAACCAGAACTGTCACTTTTGCAAGAAGTTAATCTTAGCAGATAAATCTTCTAAATAAGCAGTGTCTGCTTGGAAAGGAAAATGGCAAAAGCAACTTCCCAGGAAGTTTCTTTGAAGGGTTCGCAAAGCTGCTGCATGAGTGACACACCTGTACTAAAAGTTCATTCTACTGTAAATATGTCAATTGCCATTACACTCTAGAAGTCTGCCAACCTCCAAAACATCAGGAAATCATTTTAACAATGGAGGTTTCCAATTTTGGAGTCATGCTGGATAACGTACAGAAAGTCACTGATGGGTGTGAAGGCTTCTGGATTGTACGAGGCCTGTTGGCAGTACTACTCCCTGTGCTGCTGTTTGGACTTCATCAAAATCAATTCTTCATGCCCTTCTATTCCTGATGATAGGATTATAAATGATTAAATATTTTTAACTGTTGCTTAATTATTTCACTTTCTGCTCTCAAAAGTTAAAGCAGCTAACAGGCTATGTAGTACCTGCATGGGAGACCACCAAAAAAAGACACGAGCCACTGAGAAATAATTCAACACTTGGCAAATCTCAGACCACAGGAAAAGGTGACTTGGAACAATTTAGTCAACCTGTTGTCATAGCCCAGATGGCAGAACAGGAGAAGGAAAGACCAAGAAAAATTTGTTACACCGAGACCATGCCAGAAAGCTCACACTTCTTTTCTAAAACAAGCAAGCTATTTTTTGCTCTCAGAGGACAATGAAATTTCTCTCATTGTTCTAGGAACTGAATATTACGCTATGCTTTCCTGTCCCATGAATACTCCAAAAAAGCAGCAATTTAACCAGAATTCTGATAAAGCAATACAGAACACTGAAGAGGAATGGTAGTTCTTTTATATGAGATACTTATGTGCCTCATGATAAATACATGCTCTAGTTTGGTTGAGTGCCTTGGAGAAAGTGGTAAGAAACCAGAATAGTAAGGGAAAGCAGGCAATGAAAAAGTTTCTTGCATATTAAACACACAAAGAAGCTGCTTCTGCAAAGTGGTCACAGAAACAGGATATACCAAACTCCTATAGTACAGGCAATTAATAAATTGTAGTTTTGTGAAATGAGTTAAAACATTTGAGTTTCAGCATGAAACTATGAGTTGAGCTGAATATCAATTAATGTCTTAGTTGAGATGCAAATTATTTCTTTTTTAAATTAAAATAAGCTATTAATAAAACATTAACCTGATTAGTAGTGACTTGCAGTAAGTAGGTCTGAAGTAGAGTCTATTCAAACCCCTGGGAATGTGGCAGAAATAAAAAAATAATTCCTTCTCAGAGTGTTATTGCAGAAGAATTAAATTATTAAATTGACTGAAAGCATGATTATTGTTGCAGTGTTCTCCACAATTTTTTTTGTGTAATACGGATTAAAACAACTGTAAGCAGCTCCTCCACCTCAGCTGCTCCGCTTTGCACTATGAGTGCACTCACAAGGTGGCCCCACCACCTCTCTGCAGTTGCCTCAGAAAGCCCTGAGGAGGAGGGATGCAGGCTCCAGGCCCCGGCACAGTCCACTCAGCAGAGTCTGTCAGAACCTTCTGACAATAATTTCCACCTAGGCATTTGCTACAGCTCTACAGATGCTGAGAAAAATCAGAAGAGACAAAACCCCACTGTTCCCTAACCTAAGAGACCAACAACTTCCTGTTCCATAAATCCTTAATACTATTCCCAACTCTTCTTCCAAGTCCACAGTAGCGAGAGGCTTCAGCAAGCACGTGCACACTCTTCCTTTCCACTGATACCTGCTACCCTCAGAAGAATTTCCAAAAAGACATGAGATGTGGGTTCAGCAACTTTGAATTGCCAATAAGAACCCAACTGTCCTCCTGTTTTGTCGTGCACCCAAGCAGTTCCCTTTCTGCTGGCACAAGTATCAGTGAAGTGATAGGAAAATCAGAAACTGGTCTTTGCTTTTCTTTTGCCTGACTAGTTTTAACAAAAAGCAAAAAACAAACCAAGCACCCCCCACTCTTTGCATTAATTCTGCTCAGTTCCCCAGTCTCGTTCGTAACAAACCACACAAACACCTGCGTCAGAAAGGACTTTGAAACAAATCACTGTGGCAGGACCGATTCTTTCAGTTGCAGTGCCAAAATTCTCATTTCACAGAATCATACAGAATCACAGAATGTTAGGGATTGGAAGGGACATAAATATTTTTTAAAAAAGGTGTAAATCACAGAAGATATGCAGCACTATTTTTCATTCTCTCACAGGCAGTATGGAAACAGGAGAGAAGTTATATGAGTGATTCTTAAGAGAGGCAAAGCCTCACAATGTGTGAGCCAAAAGTCACCTCTTACATGTTCAACAGGTAAGGATGAAGTACACCCCTGAAAACTCTCACTTAACTACTGTGAATTTTTTTGTAATACATCTCCATTTTCTTTAACTAGTATCTGGCTATTGCAACTGTAAACTGTCAGCCAATTAAAAAAAAAAAAAAAAAAGGCAGTAATAAAATTGTGAACCAAGGTATATTTTTTGGGTTTCTGCCATTGCTGGTAGCCTGCAGGCCATCTCATATGCTTATTAATATTTACTACAACAATGGGAGAGAAGCTGGAGTAGGAGAAGGAGCAACAGACTTTAGAAAAGGGAAGACTGATAGCAAGGATGTCCAGGGGCTGCAGGGGAAAAAAAAAACCCTGTTTCCAAGGTTAAATTGTTTCCCCGTAGTTGCTATTTTTAATAGCCAGATACCAGAAGATACTGGTCTTCTGATTAGAAAAAGGTTTCTAATTTTGTCCTGCTGCAGAAATAGTATTGTAATGTAAAGGTGAATCTGAACAGCTCACAGAACTTACCGACACTGTCATTTACACTGTTTTCATATTTGCTGTAAATAGGGCGTTTCCCTCGTATCACACTTACAATGCACAGTTGCAGGTAACAAAATTCCTTAAAATGCAGTTCCTGACCTTTTCTTTCATGAATATCTGTTTTAATTCCTTTGAATGAAAACTGAGGAAAATCTCAACGTGTGCCTCACCTTCCTAATCTGTTGTTTGTTATTTATTCAGCTTTCAGGGACTTCTCTAAATGAGATTTAATTAGCAACTGCAAAGCTGTTATGTTCAGCTGTGGGGCTCTGATAAACCTCACGGAGAAGCACTGAATTCCAAACATTAAAACTCACCACAAATGAGTACACCAGCCACCATTTAATTGAGGAGCAGGAGTGGACATTCAAAGGAGTCCCAGAGCAACAGAGGGCAGACACACATAGCTCTTACCAGTAAAGAATCAAAATAGGAGTGGCTGCTAAGACTGCATCTGCCGTAACCTCGACGTTTGCAACGTTTTGTTTTGTTTTGTTTGTTTGTTGGGGAGGGGGGGGGCTTATCTCAAAAGAAGCTCACTACAGAACATAGCTGGTCCAAGAAGGCTTTAACCATTTTAAAGCAAATAATCCACTATTTTTACAAGAAAAAAGAAGTTGTTTATATACATGGAAAGAAAACACTTTTAAAAGACAAAATACAGTTACTCTGATGTAACAATCTTACATTTTCATATGCACAACAAACTCCAAGATCCTGTCTACAGTTCATTTGGGGAGAATCACAAACATTTACACAAAGGTTCAAAAATACACAAACGGATTTTAAGGTACAAAAATTTAGTTTTAAAAATCAACACAAGGCTTCTCTGATAGATTAAATAAGACTGTATATACAATGTTGACATTTTGAGTAATTAATTCCTAAAGAATAATAACAGGGATATACTTTGCAAGTTATGTTGCAGCACATACTTAAGATAAAAAACAACATAAAAGGATTTTTTTCAACTGTAGTTGGAAAAATTACAATCTACAGTTGATATTTTCCAACATATTTTCCACAATACAATGACTCCCCAAAATGAAACCTCTCTGTAATAAATGGTCCTCCAAAGCCTTCTGAATATAGAAGCTCAGTCATAGAAATTAGCATAATAAAAATCACTAATGCATTTCTGACCACTCAGGTTCCTATGATTGAGATCACAACAATGTCTTTGTTTAAAGGCCACTTGCAACTTACATCTATTTAAGAAATTATCTATGTTCTTGTTTTTCCTCAGCGCTGGATAATCCAGGTCAAGGACCAAAGAATTCAAGCCATCCTGAAAAGAAATAAAAATAAGTTAATTGAGTTCTAAAATCATAATTAACAACTTTCTTAAAACCACTACAGTGAGACTGATTATATATTATTCAAGCATGCATTACATTCCTAGCAGGCAAATCAAACAAGCCCTCAAGTATGTTTATAAACCAGTCACTAACATACACTGACTGGCTCCAAGCTGGTCTATAAACAGTACAGACATCACCACTGAGACTTAAATTGGAGTAGTTTTAGACTTAACTAGTAAGGAATCTTACTCATTAAACATTGATTTAAGATACTCAGTTCAGTCCACTTGTTCTTCTTATTTCCATTACACTTTTCCTGCATATTCACAAACTTTATCTTTGGATTATCCATGTTATTGCTTGGATCACATTCTTTCTACCTTCTCATTCTGCATATTCAAAAAATTAACTGCATGTTTTTCTTCTTGAAAGCAAGGCATGACCTAAACTTCAGATGACAAACCACCACATAATTCAAGCTCACAAAACCAGATTATTTTTACTAAGTGACTCAACAGAAGACAAGACAGAACTCTACATGCTCTTCTGCTACCAATTATCAATGCCTCCATAAAAAACAATTCAGACTCCTTAAAATCGCAAGGGATGAGGTCACCAAAATCTGAACTAAAAATAGTATTTTAAAAGCCTGTTACAAGACTTAACTCAATTCCACCTTTCAGCAACCTAGAAAAACTTAAAAAATTACTCTTCAAAGCATACAACCCTTTCCAGTTATGCAAGGACAAATAAATATAAAAGTTAGTTTTAGATACTAAAAAGAGCCAGAGACTCTATTCATACTGAGCATCCTCAGAGTTCTGCCCGAATTTGTAGTTTTGTTCACTGCTCTAAGAACAAAATCCTGAGATTGCTTCTTCAAGATTTTGAGCCTTGACAGGACATCACAGAGACTGAAGTCGGAGACCACATCACGTTTCTTAATAGGCAGCCAACAGAACCAGACAGCTTTTCAGTCTTCTTAATAACTGAGGTTATAGGTAACTATAGGTATAGTGCTGATTTTATATGTTCTTTTCTTACTATCTCTGGGAAGGGATAATTTCTGTTGCAAATCTCATTACAATTATTATACTCATTCTAATAATAGATCTACCTGGACAGAGTTAAATGCAAGGTCCAAGATTATTAAATACATTTTGAATGCCAGATTGTCCTAAATATGCACATACAGAAACAAGACCACCTCATCTGTGGAGATGTTGCTTTTCACCAGAAAAACCATTAATAATTAGGTAGATTTTAAAAATTAAGAGATTCAATTGCAATTTTTTTTTAAATCTCCTAACACATTAGAGTGTCTTCGGAAGTATCAGTAGCAGTCACTAGATCATACGGTAAACAGGACTTGCCCAAGAAATGCCCATTCAAAGTCATTCTTGACAGGCTGGAGAAGTGGCCAGAGGAGTATATCACAAAGTTCAACAAGGGGAAATGCCAAATCCTGCATCTGGGAAGGAATAACCCCAGGTGTATTTCTGTGATTTCCTACACAGATGATTTCCCTCTACTGAAGGCCAGAGAATGCAAGATTGCTTTACTGTTTATTTTAAATTGACAGGGAAACATCATTAGGATCATCCATTAGGCTCCCAAGAGGATCCCATTTATTGTATCTGACATAACTATTATAAAACATCAGAAGCTCACAGATGTACTAAAACACTGCAGAAAGCACAAAACTTCAAAAAAGGTGAAAACTCAAAAAGGTCCATCTGGACAAGTAGGAAATCAAGCAAAGGCAGCAGGAGGCCTGCATGGATAAGCAAGGAGCTCCTCACTGAGCTCACACATGAGAAGGAAGCACACAAGAGGTGGGAGAAAGGGGAAGTGATGAGAGGGGGACACCTGCAGTCTGACTGTGCATGGGTGGGGGTTAAGAAAGCCAGGGCTGACACAGAGGTGAGCCTGGTGAAGGATATGAAGGGCATCAAGAAAGGGTTCTACAAGTACATAAGCAGCAAAAGGAGGACTATGGAATACGTGGGCCTGTTGCTGAATGGGGCATGGGAGCTGGTGACAAAGGACATGCAAAAGGCCAAAGCTCTCAATGCCTTCTTTGCCTCAGTCTTTACTGGTTAAGACCAGCTTCCAGAAATCCCAGGCACCTCACACCAGAGAACGGGTCTGGAACTAGGAAGACTTACATTTGGTGCCAGAGGCCCAGGTGCCAGGACCAAGTGCTCCAGGACCAGGAGCACTTAAACAAACTGGACATACAGAAGTCCATGGGTCCTGATGGAATGCACCCACAAGTGTCGAGAGCGCTGGCTGATGTCACTGAGAGGCCATCCTCAATCTCTGAAAGGTAATGGCAACTGGGAGAGGTTCCTGAAGACTGGAAAAGAGCAATCATCAAGAAGAGCAAGAAGATTCATTCAGAGAACTGAAGGTGGGCCAGCCTCACCTGGATCTCTGGGAACGTGATAGAGAAATGCTCCTGAAAACCATTTCCAAACACACAAAGGACAAGAAGCTGACTGGGAGTAGTCAGCACGGATTTACAAAGGAGCAGTCATGACTGACCAAGCTGACAGCCTTCTATGATGAGGTGACTAGACTGGTGAACGTGGAGAGAGCAGAGGATGATGTTTACCTTGATGTTGGTAATACCTGCAGACAATCCAAAACTAAGGGGAGTGGCTGGCACACCAGAAGATTGTGCTGCCGTTCAAAGGGACCTTAACAGGCTGGAGAACTGGACAGAGAGGAATATCACAAAGTTCAACACAGGGAAATTCCAAGTCCTGCTTTTGAGGAGGGATAACTCCATGCATCAGGTACAGGCTGGGACCTGACAAGCTGAAAAGCAGCGTCGCAGAGAAGGACCCGAGAGGCTCCTGGTGGACAATAAGCTGACCATGACCCAGCAATGCATCCTCACAGGAAAAAAAAAAAAAGCCAACAACATCCTGGGCTGTATTAGGGAAAGCACTGTCAGCAGGTGAAGGCAGGTGAGCCTTTCTCTCTACTCAGCACTGGTAAGGCCACACCAGTGTCAACTCCTGGATTTCCCAAACCAAGAACAGCAGGGACTTAGTGGAGTGAGTCCAGCAAAGGGCCAAGAAGATTGAGGCACTGGAGCATATCTCATAAGAGGAAAAGCTCAGAGAGCTGGGACTGTTCAGCCTGGAGAAGACTAAAGGCAGGGGATCTCATCAATGTGTGTCAGTACCTGATGGGAGAGAATGAAGAAAAGGGAGACAGATTCTTTCCAGTAGTGCCCATTGACAGGACAAGAGTCAATAGGCACAAGGTAAAACACATGAAATTCCATCTGAACACAAAAAAATACTTTTTTTCCTGTGAGGGTGGTCAAGCATTGGAACAGGTTGCCCAGAGAAGCTGTGGAGTCTCCATTGGTGGAGATATTCAAAACCTGATTGGACACAGTCCTGGGCTACCTGTCCCAGCTGATCCTCTATTGAGCAGAGGGGTCCTCTAGATGATCTCAAAGAGATCTTTGCCAACCTCAACCGTTCTGTGATGTATCACCTAAAATATTTCCACTGCAACACAGAGAAAAGGAGGAATTTTACTCTTGAATCCCTGTAACATGAACTGTGTCATGAAAGTCTTGTACAGCATATTTTACAACTTACTTCCAGAAAGAAACATGAAAACAGTGTTAATAAGCAAAAAGGGAAGTCCATGAAGAAGGCACAGTATAAGTCATTAGTTACTTTAAGAACAATATTCACAGGCATTATTTCATCCTTGACTATACCTGTTCCTGCAAGACCCACTAAGGATAAAGGAGTGATGCACTAGGACATCATACTCATCTTTCAGAAGGAGAGAAGACTTAGCACCTATTCTTAAATTTTATTACATTTTTATGAAAGATACAATAAAACTAGACCAAAGTAACAAAGTTGTTAAATACTTATGGATTAGTCACTGCAGGAACTGCCCAATAACCTGGACAAATCCAACGGAAAATACTCTGACTTGAGGTGACTTCCTGCCAAATAACGTAACAGAATCTGTAATACCAAACTCTTTATTTAGCAAACATTGCCTTCCAAAAAAGGACATCTCACTCTGTGGCACAGTGTGTCAGCAGAAATATGGATCTTTACCTTGCAACATGTAGAAAAGGACCATATCAGAGGCCCTGACGGAGAACAGCTGGGCCATCCTTTATGATTTTACCTGGCACAACGAAGTTTCAGTGCCAATTAGCTGGTAGTCTACACACCACACCTAACTCCAACATCACATATGACTTCAAGCTACACTTTCATTAATATATTTGCAATATAACCACATTAATATGTGACTGTAGTTTACAGTATCAATTTACAGTATCAAAGTTAAGAGTCTTTCTTAAGCCTTAATGCAATTAGAGCATTACAATTAGTCCTGAGCACATTTTTTTCTGACGGATTACAGTTCTTTCTACTACTGGGCGGATTCAAAAATAAAAACTAGTTCTCTAGAGCTCTGAGCACCTTCTTACTTTATTTCTCTCTTCACAGTTTAAAACCTTATTTTTCACTGCTTTTACACTTTCTTTCACTTCTATTGGAACAATATTTTAATGATGACTAACAAGTAGGTAGATATTTTAAGGGAGATGTAAAATTACTCTGTGCTAACACAAATCAGTGAGGTATATTTTTGTGCTTCATATTTCTAGGGCAGGGGGAAGGCAAGGCCACCTGATATTTTCATGCTTTTCACGCAGAGGTATTTTAGAGGTTCACCAGGTAAAACATTGATAATGTGCTCTATTTGTATCTTATGCACAAACTCAGGTAAAATAATAAAGTCATCATCCCCAACAGTAATTTTAGTAAAGCTATTAAGGAACAGAAATTAGAGAACAGGGCAACTGCTTATTCTTAACTATTTGTAAATATCCTAACTCTTGAGGACAGTCAGCTACAGCTGGCGTTAATCAGAGATGATTAGTATCAGCACCAGGAGGAACAGAAAGAGTTTTTTATCCCTGTGAACAAACCTTATTATCATACTCTTTTAAAGACAAGACTTCAAGCTCTTGAACATAATTTTAAGGTAAGGGATTTCAAGTTAATATCAGCAAGTAGTGTATGAAAGACTTGTCTTGCACATTAGCATTTTGTCAAAAGGCGTTTCCTTAAAGCTTTACATTTTCATTAAAAGGCCTTGTTTACATAACTTAACACTAAAATTGCACTACAATTAAGAAGCTGGGTCAAAAGATTACACAGTAAACCAGATCGTTCAAACTGAAGAAAAGTAATCCAGGAAATGACATCTCCTCTGTCTAGGCCTCACAGATAAGTCACTTCAACCAGGAAATATGTTATTAAAGTGATTTCACTGTTCGCTTCCTCTTTCTGCTGTTACAAAAGTCTCAGAAGCTAACAGGCCAAAAATAGCCGCTTCCAGACAAATGCACTGTTGGCAAAGATGTCTCTGCCCCCATCAAAAGCCTTTTGCTCATGGCAAACATACTAAAATGTTTGCCACAGATTGTTTTCTAAGAGAAAAGTCCAAACTTGGTATTTTTGCAGCACCCTCCTACAGCAGAATGAGTTCCTGGCTGCTCTGGCAGCAGCAACCACCTCTGGGGACAAGATGGAGCCTGGCTTTCCCAGCAAGCAGCTTGAACTGTCATGGACCTGAACAAAGTGAAGAAAAAACAGGAGAGAACAGTTTGGAGGTAGAGGAACTACATGTTTATGTTCTCCTCTGACAAAAGGGACAGTAGCAGGGAAGAATAATGGTAGCTTCTAAATAACCAGCTCAATGTTAGTTGCTGGTAATCCCACTGAAGCTCTCATCAAATTAAACTATCCTGTGCTGATACAAATTTCAGAAATTAAAATGGGTATTTGGACCTGGCCAACATTGACAGGTACATGGAAACACCACAGGGTGCCACAACAGCTTCAGCTACTTTAATTTATTCCTCACCTTCATGATGAGACAAAAGTAAAGCAACTCAAAACCAAAAAGTAAGACAACTGAACAGCAGAGGTACCAATTGCTTCCTCAGTAGCCACAGCAAACAATTCATAATCCTGCAATAATTGGAAAACTTGAGCAACCTGATCCAATGGAAGGTGTCCCTGCTCATGGCAGGGGAGTTGGATTAGATGATCTTTGAAGGTCCTTTCCAACCCAAACCTTTCTGTGATTCTATGAAAAGTTCACAAAACCACTACACATAAGAAAACCACAACACTATTCCTTTCCCCTTTGCAGCCTTCCAAATCCTCAAATAAAATTTAATAAACTATGCTGCAGTGAAAAGTAAGGATAGAAAAGTCTGTAATTTCAGATTACATTTTTCTAACTTGATCTACATGCTTTTTAAAGTAGAGCTTCTTAAATCTGTGCACATGGGAACCGACCATCTAATGACTCTTCATCAAGATTAAAACCTCAACTATATCCTTCCGTATGCCAAAAGGACCCTTAAATAATTCTGGTCTTTCCTGAGTGATTGCTTCTTTCCATACCATAGGAGCTACCTTTGGATATAAGGCAAATAGCTCAGTGAGAGTACACAGTATGAAAAACAACTGAAAGGTCATATACAAGGCAAATCCTACTCAGTGATCATTAGGATATGCTGTAATACATTTTTCTCTTACTTAAGCATAATTAGTATGTGAATGACTAATTCAGAGCATGGTAACTTCTAGCATTCTTGTTATGCTAGAAGTCCTTTAATAGTTCTACATTAATTAAAGGATTTAAGTTTTAACAGTATTGAGCACGTACAGTCCAGAAACCTAAAAGCAGCTGCTGTCCACAAATAAGTATGTAAATATTTAACAACAGGTTTTACTTGGAATCTGATTTCTATATATGGATGTAAACAAATATTGAAATTATTTAAATGACTGAAATAATTTTAATGTTGTCTACTATTTAATAAATGCAAATTTTTCTCCATAATACAAGCAATACTCCTCAAGGACCATAATCTCATGTACTACATCCTACATGCATATTTTAATCGGTTTCTACAGTTTACCTTGCTATTTGAAAGGCACAATGTCAAACTTTTCCATTGTAATGACAGGATGATAACAGACTGAAAATAATTTCATCCTTAAATACTAACAAAAGAATAATCTCAAAATTGTTAAAGATGCAACAAGAACAACTTTAAGGAACACCACTATGGAAAAGCAAAAGTATGTAAATAAAGATCAGAGAGGCATATGTCTATAATGAGTTGTAGTTTACAAGGGACAACAGAAAATAATGGAAGACACTTTATATAAGAATGATTAAAACAGAAGTCCCTTAAGAGTTAAGAAAGGCAAACAATGCCCAGAGGCCCTAAGTTTTCCATGCTTTCTTCAACTTTTTTTCTTTTTTAAAAAAAAAATTTACATATCTGACCATATTTACAAGGGATAAGAATGAAAAAGGAAATCATAAAATCACTACACACAAGGAAATACGCTGAGGACAGCAAGATCAACTGAAATACATTCTAAAATAGTTAAGGAGACTATCTTAATCAATTTTCTTCGAAAACTCAGGAGAACAGGAGAGGTCAACAGGACTGAAACAGGCAAGACAAAGATTACCATTAAAAGGGGAAGGGCTTTTCAAAGTATAGATCTGCGTTAGAACAAGATGTTAACCAATCTGTAAACACCTGGAAGATTAACGGGCAAGATTCAGGGTTTAAGGTTTTTTGTATTCTTCTCAAAAATAAAATAAATGTCACGTAACTGATTCTAGCAGAATGTATGATATAATCAATAAAGCAAAGCATCTTAACATGGGCATAGAACACAAGCTTCACCACTGTAATTAGCAAAGTAAAATAATACTGTATAGGAAATAATGGAGAAAACATCCAAAAGGTAATTATCAGGAGTTTGGTAATTATCAGGACTTTGAGAACTGTGTCAAAAATAAATTCCCCTGGGTTTGTCCTGTTCCAGTTCTACAGAAAATTTTCATTACCACAATAAAGCAACAGAATAAGTAATTTCTCTATTAAGAACAAATAAAAATGAGCAAATGATACCAAGCTCATAGTTCTAAGTACATGCTTTCTATTGCATTTAAAATTATCTCCAAATGAAGGAAAAAAATCTGAAAAAAATCACAGTCTGATACAACTCAAAGGATAAACACAAAAAGAGGGGAAAATCCCCACCAACATACGCTTTTGAAATCAATTAAATGCACAGAACATGAAAATGGGAATAATGAGTAAACAGGAAGACAACAGAAAAAGAAGCAGGGTTATAGCAGACTAGAAGTCCAAATTAGGATGCACAAACAAGAGGTGCACTATAGAAGACCTCAGAGAGAACTGATGTTCTTGTTGAAAGTATTGTTACAGCCTAAGCCAGAGAATTGTGCCCAGCTTTGTGAGTCCCCATACAGAGGGCTCCAAAAGACAAGCTGCAAAACAACTGAAGAGAGGTTAACAAGAGCAGCAAAGTGATAAGCAATTTGAGAGAGGGAAGACTGTTGAAACCAGAGACTTTAGTGGTAAAAAAGGTGAGGCTAAGAGGAGACAGGACATGTAACAAGCTGTTACGAGCAATGATGATGATGATGGATGTTTCCTCACATCCCCAGAAACAGCATAAGAAATCAGCTGAACTTTGAGTTAAGATTTAGATGAGGAAAAAAATTCTAAAGAGCAGTAGTGAAGAACAGACATAATACACCCACCTAATAATGCTGAGAAATCTCCTTCATAAGAAATTCAGGTTAGAGAAATATTTGTTACAGTAGATCCAACTATGGATCTACTTCACCTCCTTGAAGAGGACTGTACTAGTGATCTCTAATATCCCTTCCAAGCCAATGTGGAAACTTCATAAAGAAATACAAAAGCAGTAAATTAAGTCAAAGAGAGAAGACTGAGAAAGAGGAGTAAACCAGCAGCTGTGTATATACAATTTAATCTCGTAAATATTACTCATTTTAATAAAAAAATGTAATAACACTTAACCACTACAAAATTACACA
>NW_010334458.1:0-3595 GCF_000700745.2 Antrostomus carolinensis
CCTCCTCCCTTTTTCAATCCCACCCTCCCACAGGTTTTCTGTTATCGAAGACATGTAATTACCTGTGTCTGACCCTTTGTTAACAAAAGCCCTTTCTGCTGCACCCACTACTGACCTCCTTGTCGCTTCCTCGGGCAGGCACTGTTCCTCCAGAATGAACTCCCTCTGCCAGCTCTCTAGACACCTCCCGGACAATCCTGACAAAAAAAGATATGAAATTGTGATGTAGAAAGCAGGCTGAAATCCTCCCCCCTTCCTTGCCTCACCACACCAGCCCACACAATCGCACCTCTTTTCTTTTGAACAATGCTTTGCCAGGCCTTTTGTAAACACCAGCACACAAACATGTTCCTGCCTTGGGCAGAGCACCTTGGATTGCGGTATGTCTCGTCCCTCTTCCATTTTCCTTTATGTTTTTAGCACCATTTCCCCACACGGTTAGCATGCTGATTGACTGACAGCACAGGAAGCTCGACACTCCCCAGGAGGAAAATGAGCTGATTGTACGGAATGTGGACATGCTATAACGATAACCTTATTACTAATAGTGTCTGCTCCCCTTTCGACCATACTCAGCAACACCTAGGACACGTACCAGACTCTTCCATCCTGTTTCAGGAGAATAAAACACAAACTGAAGTTCTCAAAGCATCAGATGACCAGAGATCCCACACAAGAACCTGTTAGGGCAGTTATTGTATTATTTTATTTTGCAGCACTTTATGAAGTTGATTAGGATTTGTATCTTTCTTTGTGCACGCTTAAAGGAAAGGCTTGAAAGAGGCAAGGGAAGATCTCTTGCACAGCTGAATATGTTTTTAAGAAGATGCATGAGGGAATTGACACATATGAAAGTGAGAGCAGTAAGAGACAAAACCAGATGGGCTGATGGAGTTGGCTGAGCAAAGAACTCAAGCACTTTGGGTTTTATATATATTAGAAAGAACAGTGCTGACATGCAAGTTAAAGTGGGTTTCATACAGGATCTTGAAACTGATTGGGGCTTGGAGCGCAGAAAAAGGCCGTGGTGATGCGCCACAGCAAAGACTAGAATCAGCGCTGGTGTATCTAGCAAGACAAAGCAAGGAGATGGAAATACATGGACATGTACAGGTAAATACATGATATATCCTAATAACTGTAAGTCTACTAACTGTTCTCTTGATTTTCCTAGTATCTGGGGGTTTTACAATCAATCACACCGACTGCTTGAAGAATCCACCCCGCTGGCAAATATAACAGCAGCAGCTCAAGATGCAGCCAGCTACATGCCCTGCCTCTGCTCCTCTGCTCGGGTTTTGAGTCTCACAGGAGCCAGCAAAGCTGGATGTGTGCTCCAGCCTCAGACCCAGCAGTGCCAACGGCATCGGACCAGCTCACGCAGGCACAGGGCTACGGAAAAACAGGGACTGGGAACTGCAGCAGTGTAAGAACGGACTCATCTCCGTGTGCCAGCCCCATGGCAGGGTGAGACATGAGGGCTATTTTAACCAACTTAACTGGATTTGCAGGAGGACATCTGTCAGAACACCAAATCTCTGCAGGAGCCCTACGCAACTAGTTGACCAAAAAACCTTTACTGTTACTGTCATTTCCTCCTAAACATGAGACTTATAATAAATTTCACAGACCAGACCCTCAGCTAACGCAAATGACCAGGGTTCCACCGCTCCCCATGCAGATGTCCCTATTTCCTTCAGCTGAGGATTGGCCTTACGTGTTTTTATTCCAGTTTATTTTTTATGATCTTCATTTGCTGTGTCTTCATCTGGTGTGTTTATGTGGCTGGTGCTTGGTTTTCATTATTTTTAACTGCATTTCAGATTATTTGCTCTATGGTTTTGTTCACATGCTTCTTTTCCATGAAATTCTAATAAAACACTTGGCTACAGATTTTCCAAATTGAATACTGATGTTTAGTGCAGCTAATTATGTAGCAGGGTTCAAAGCAAGTTCTATAATGTAACAATTTACATATTCTTGAAAACAATGGACACAAACCTACAAATTATTGTTACAAGCCAGTTTCACATTCTTCTGGAATTTCCTTTAAAAATACATATGTTTAGTATTCTCACGCATATGAAAAGCAGTAAATACTCCACTGCTGGCACCATTAGAATATTTACAATGAAAAAAATAAAATACACCCTGATGTCTCTCAGACCTAAAGGGACATTAAAAAATGCTAGTGCATTTCCTCCAAAGGTCTCAAAGCACTTCACAAAAGCACTTCACAAATTCAGCCACTCAACATCTATCAAGTAGTATGCCAGTGATAAATAAAGATCATTTGACAAAGAAATATTCCAAATGGTTGCAACAACATTATATGTTTAGTGTTTTAGTGTCCTGGTATAATGAGATTAACTACAATTTTATTGTTTCAGTATTTGGAAATATAATTTAAAAAATAAAAATAAAACTGAACTACAGACAGCAAACTGTGAACAGACCAGGCTTCTCAGGAAGATCCACAATAAACTGACTTTTAGAAAGGCTGCTAGAAACCATAACTCTGTCTATAGCAGCAATAGCTAATAACTCAGTAATTATGCCTCTTAATATGATCCTTTACACCAGGCTGACTTGGAGAAAATCATTTTTCTTGCTGCTCTTAATGCAAGCAATATGTATGCAAACATATTGCTCCACCCCACCCTTTTTTATTTAGTATTCTTTTAACTTTAGAATGCTACTTAAATGTTGATAAATATGAAGTAATCTGCACAGAAGATTATCTATCAGCCCATCAGTGTATTGACCAGGCACTTTCACTACTGTAACGCAATAAACTTCAGCCCATGTTACAACAAATCATCCCGGAGCATTTACTCAGAGTTTCTGAAGGTGTGTTATAGTAAGATTAAACTGTAATTACAGACATCCAGAATTCTAAGCACATGATTATTTTTGCTTCTTTGTGCATCTATCTGCATTGGAGTTTATAGTTAATGGTGTGACAACTCAGGAGGGAAACTAAGAGATGAGCCAACGAAGCAAAGAGTATCTTCTAAAAGCTGAACGCAAGGGGACAGTGGCTGAACCCACAGATTCAGTGTTTCCAAATGTGACATACATGGAAAAACTGAACTGCTTTGCTGCTCCCCTTGGCCTGTACTTTTCTATTTTTACTTATTACCACTGCAACAGTACTATTTGGTTAATAAACAGTGACAGTTCTATTATGTTAGTGTATAAACGTCTGCCTGTTTAAATACTGCAGTTTCACTGTGGGTTTGACTTGTTCGTGTATGCACACATAAAAATACTGAGGAGAAAAAGCCTAAATGAATTTGAATTGTTTAAATACAATAACCATTCCCTATTTTCCTAAAAAGTGTTCCTAATGTTTTTTACATTTACCTAAAATGTTGCTAACTTCATTTTACTATTTCAATAATAAATGGATGAAACATTACACCGTTAGAAGGTTAATTGAACAGCTAAACACAGATGCATGGGGGTTATGAGAGCAGTTGTTGCACTGGAACCATTTGGCACAGAGATTACAGTCACTTCGGGTCCTAACAATTCCCCAGGGCACCTCCACAGGGACAGCTTTGCTGCTGCCCGCACCGCCGCACCGCGCACC
>NW_010334459.1:0-2432 GCF_000700745.2 Antrostomus carolinensis
TTGGGGCTGTTCAGCCTGGAGAAGAGAAGCAACCTGAGGGGTGGAAGACAAGAACACAAGTGCACATATTGTATATCGACGAGGCAAACCACTACTATACTTATTAGACTTGTGCATAAGATTTTCATAGATGTGAATGATTTTTATGCAGTTTGAAGGAAGGAGATCAGTTTTGTTTGCAACATTCAGTGGTGACATTAGTGGGCTAAATGGTTGCTTCCCCAGTTGTCCTCCCTTCCCATTAAACTTATGCTAATACTGCTTTATCAGAAACTCTGGTAGAAGTTGGCTAGTAAAATCAGTTTGTGGGCTAGCACTGTATAGTGGGCCAGGTATTAGCTTATGGCAAGAAAATAACTTCTTCCTTTCCCTTCCTGAGGGCCAAAGAATCTCCCTGTGCCTGTCCTGTGTGCTTTGAGATGTGGTTAGTCAGACAGTTTTCAAATGAACTTTTTTTTCACCTTTAGGCATCATCTGCTCCATCTCACCAGGGAGACCCAGCAGATAAGGCCCTCTATAGGCAGATAGGAGCAGCCTCCTGTTCACAAGCCCTGGCCCTCATGGGGGACTTCAACCACCCCGACATCTGTTGGAGAGACAACACAGCAGGGCACAAACAATCCAAACAATCTGGGACAAGAGCAGAAAGAATAAGTGGTATAGATATTCAGCTACAGCCAGTGGTTTTTATTAGAACATGTGGTGTGTGTAACATCTACACAAAAATAACATTACAGAATTATAATAATTATGTAAAACATGCAGACATGGCTTAGGAAGGTTAAATATTGAGTGGAAATAAAATCCTTTCAGATATCAGGGGACAAAGTGATTTTGCATAGTCCTTCCTGAAACTTGTGACACAATGACTGCAATTTGTTCACCACATGCAGTTTTGCATAGAGAATAAGTAAATTTAAATAATTTTGAGTGCCCTGATTGTAAGCAGTAAGCAAAATAAAACAAATTAAAACCAGATTCTACAGCAATATTCTAATGTATTACACCTATATGCAATTAGGGAGAATTATATAATTCATAGAATCATGGAATCACAGAGTGGTTTGGGTTGGAAGGGACCTTAAAGATCATCTAGTTCCAACCCCCCTGCCATCAGCAGGGACACCTTCATCTAGACCAGGTTGCTCAAAGCCTCATCCAGCCTGGCCTTAAACACTTGCAGGGAGGGGGCATCCACAACTTCCTTGGGCAACCTGTTCCAGTGTCTGACAACCCCCACAGTGAAAAACTTCTTCCTAATATCTAATCTAAACCTCCCCTCTTTCAGCTTAAACCCATTTCCCCTTGTTCTGTCATTAACTGCCCTTGTAAAAAGTTCCTTCTCAGCCTTCCTGTAGGGCTCTTCAGGTACTGGGAGGCAGCTATAAAGTCTCCCCTTACTTGAAATTAAGTGATCTGAAGAAAGGAAGAAAAGAACTGTTGGAAAGCTTTTACATGCTGGCCTGACAGTTGAGCTTGGACAATGAAAACTTAATATGAGAAAAAAAAAAATTCAGAAGAAGTTAATGTATTTTTTAAAAGCAAAACAACAAAAACCCAAAGCAGAGGACAGAGATCACCAAGAATGAGCAAACAAGTAGGCTGTGCAGGAGCTTCTTAAAGGCACTTAGCCTGTGCTGTGAAGATGTCTGAATACTATACAATGAGCAGTCCAGTCAGAAGACTAGAAAGACAAAAGGAAAAACGAAACAAAACATATACAGCAATTGTTAGAATGCATGGGAGCAGAAAGGGAACAGATCTGTGGATCATCCTTTCCAACTCAGATAAAGTTTCAAGTCACACCCATTACCCACCATTTCAGAAGACTGAAAATGTGTGAAACTAATAAGCATGGGAGTTGGGAAAAAAAATGTTGGCATTAGAAGAGACACAAAGAGATTTCGGCAAGGACACTTCTGATTTGGTGGATAATACCAAACTCAGTGGGAAGGAAGCACATACGCTGGAAAGAAGGCTCAATCCCTGGCAGCAAAGCCTGATGAGCTAGTCAAAGGAGTATTTTTATGATGATCTCAAAAAAAGGTGAGTACCATGCCCCAGCAACTTGAATTCATCTCAGTAAAATTTAGTGTACTGAACTAAGGTCTTAAAATACTACTTTCATGCCATGCTCAGTGCTCAGGAGTAAATAGTCATAATATTTTCAGGATGGTTATAAAGTCCTTTCACTGCAACATTTACTAAAATATTCTCAGAAGCACAGACGGGGATAGTATCAGATCCTGCATTGCCCTGTCTTTATGTAGACTTTGAAGGTTGTGAAGGAAGTCTGCTCGCTCTCCTTTCTGCACCCCCATGAGAAGCTCAGCAGGCTCAGGATTGAAGTGTAGAGGTGGTTATTTAAAGTTAGTATGACATATATATATATAAATAAAAATCATAGAATACTAGAATGGTTTGGGTTGGAA
>NW_010334460.1:0-283 GCF_000700745.2 Antrostomus carolinensis
GTACGAGGGCACGGCGCCCTGGAAGTGGAGGGGCCGCTCGGACATCGACTTCGCTGTGGATGAGAGCGGGCTCTGGGTCATCTACCCCTCCATGGACTATGACTACTCACAGCAGGAGGTGATCGTCCTGAGCCGACTCGACCCCGGGGACCTCTCGGTGCGCAAGGAGACCACCTGGAAGACGGGGCTGAAGCGCAACACCTACGGGAACTGCTTCATCATCTGCGGCATCCTCTACGCCGTCGACAGCTACAGCCAGAAGGAAGGGCAGATCTCCTACGCC
>NW_010334461.1:0-6793 GCF_000700745.2 Antrostomus carolinensis
AAAAAAATCTCAATTAAAATAAGAAAAGATGGTCAGGTGATCTGTGCATTAGTAGTTATAAAACTCAGTTTCACAAAAAGGAAACAACATAATAGCATCTAAGAATTTTATTTTCTTCCATTATAATTGCTAGAATGATGAAACAAGTTCATAACTTGTCTACTCAAATAATACCAAAAATGAAGCACCTCTAGACCCAGAAGGTTTTTTTGGTGGGATCTAAAATAGACTTTCTTGAAAAAGAAAAAAAAATCAGAACCTAAGATAAAGAGCAAATTAATTCTGTGTTTTGATTTAATGTTGAGATATTAAATGAATTCTTTACTATATCTTTTGTATGGAAAAGCTTGTTAATACAGGGAAGATTTCTTGCTACTATGAAGAGCTTTAATTCAAAACTACATTTAAAATGGTTTTTTTGGTGGGATCTAAAATACACTTACTTGAAAAAGAAAAAAAAAACAGAATCTAAGATAAAGATCAAAATAAATCTGTGTTTTGATTTAATGTTGGGATATTAAATGAGTTCTTTACAATATCTTGTGTATGGAAAAGCTTGTTAATACAGGAAAGGTTTCTTGCTACTACAAAGAGCTTTAATTCAAAACTACATTTAAAATGGCAATTTTGTGCTTTCAGTATTTTCTAATCTCAAAGATAAAAACACAACTAGAGAAGTTTTGCAGACTAAACCTTGTTATATTGATCACTTTCATAGCAAATGTGTGTAAAATTGCCAGGTTATTTCTAAAATAGATTTTAAACTCATTTTTCATGCACTTCTTACAATGGCTTCCAAAATTATTTGCTGTTTGCTAAAAGAATGTGAAAGAAATACACATCTCTCATCCATCCTCATCAATCCTTCAGGTATTAGGTAGGTGCTTGTCTTTTCTACAGATTTAAGATTTTTTTTTTTTTTGCCAATCACTAACAAATCTTCCAGCTAGAGCACTTCCTGACACAAGGATTAATTACTGCTAACTTGTTATGGTATCAAGATTTAGATTACACTTTTCTCTGTCATACAACATAATGCCCCACCTGGCAGTGCACCTGATCAAAGCTTTGGCAGTTTTCCAACAAATCTTATTTGCAGCCCCCAACTTTCTTTCTTTCTTTCTTTCTTTCTTTCTTTCTTTCTTTCTTTCTTTCTTTCTTTCTTTCTTTCTTTCTTTCTTTCTTTCTTTCTTTCTTTCTAAAAAAATACTGATATTGGAAACATTTCAAATCTTCATTTTTCAGCCCTTCTGTTTGTGTGTGTTTCTGTAATACATTGCTATACTGGAGAGTCACTGTCAGAAAGAATTGATGTAGTCATAGGGAACTAGGGATTTTTGGGAGAGGGTGTTTTGCATGTCATCTTACAGATAGAGGCCAAATCCAACTAGAATAGTAAGATGTAAATATTAAGAAATGCAAATCAAATTTTTACATGTAGTAGCATTTGACTAATTTATACCTGAACTGTATGTTGTTATGTAAACAGAAGAGTTTGAAGTTGACATGTTTAGTAATCAGTAGGACAATTGGATTTACCAGCTTCATTTGTATCTGAGGAAAGGCCTGTCAAATATAATATTTTGTAATGAGTTTTTTACTGAATTTTCTCAACTACCTTTTCAAAGCAATAGTGAGTGAGTTCTCTCAAGAACTGTCATGTCAGTGTGCTGTCAAAAGTAATGGTAGTATTTCAGTTTTCATTAATTTCTAGTGTCCTTGTTTCTGTACAGACGACGTAGCTCAGGTCAGTGTTAGCCCAGGACTGTTGAGTGCAGAAGTCTTTGCCCTTTTCCTTGCCTTGTGCCCAACATTAGGAATTGCCCCAGGAACTGTCTAGTGATGGAGTGTCCTCCCGTAGTGCCTGCATGCTGCTGGCCAGGCATGCAGGAGTATGGTGGAAGCACCATCTTCTCCCGCCAGTTGTGGCTTTCACTGCCCACTCTGGCATATCAGTTTTCTTCAGTACAATGGCAGAGACCTCATCCAGTCTCATATTTTTACCAGTGACCTGACTCTGAACTAAAATAGAAGAAATTGCTTAAAAATATTCAGAGTTAGAGAGAAAAGATTTATTGTAGCCAAATTAAATCCCTGCTAATGTAAAATAGTCTTGTAGCAGATGAAGCACTGGCTGTCACTTTCGTATTTAATGTGATCTTGGTAAATATGCTGAGAAAAACTCATTGTACAATGTGGCAATGCCATAATGCACTTCTAAAAATCCTTTCCACAAATAAGACTGAAAGAAATAAAAAAAAAAAAAATCCCCATGATTTCTAGAAGTTTTATGGTTTTTAGAGTAGGCTTTTGCTCCTTCAAGGGATGTTAAAATAGGTACTTGTTTGTTTTTGTTTTTTTTCCTCAAAGTTGATCTCATATAGTGTGTATCATAGACATCAGTGACTTTCCATCTCTTCCCATCACTCATAATAGGAAATTATGATACAGTAATAATGCACTGAGACAAAATTACCATGCTTAGGTTGAAATCCAGCCCACTAATTTTGTTCTTTCTGATTGTGAAGTGGCTGAAATTTGTTTTTAGAAGATATCAGGAGTTCTAGAACTTTTAGTTTGACAGGATGCTCTATAGAAGAGGCAGACTTGATGGGCAACGTGAATATGTAAATTTGGCTACTTAGGACTAAACTGGTCATACTGATAGATTAATGGGCAGAATAGACCCCTAATGCTGAGAAGGCTTATAGTGAAATATACACAAATAAAATGAACAGGGGTTGCTTTTTCTGTTAGCAGGGGAAGCAGAAGGGTGTACACGTGTGTTCTGCAGTTAGTTTACTACAAAAGTTGCCTATTCATACACTAAGAACAAGATGAAAAGACTGACAGGAAGCTTAAGTGAAGAAGAACAGAGCTTATACTCACTCTTCAATGAAAGTTATTAGTAAAGAAGTACAAGCTAATATCTTTGAAATCACCTGAATGCATCAGAAAGGAGCCTGTAGGTCAAAGACTTGAAGATCCCTAGTCATCAAAGATGGAGCAGCTGCCCTACAGGCCAGGCATTTGGTTATCTGTAGCGTAAATTGTGTAGGGTTCACGCATGTTCTGTTACACATCCCTTTGATGTGAATGTTAGGGTCGCATCTAGCTCCTAACTGGGAATAACAGCTAGGAATTTAAATGGAGTTCCCTAATAATTAACAATTGCCTACTAATGGTTGGCCAAAATGCATCTGTTTTTGATTCATGATGTGTTAGTTGCTAGTCTCAGTGTCAAAGGTGCATTGCTGTTGTTCCCATTCTGGGTGAAGGGTTTGATTTAACAGAACAAAATATATGATTACACACAGAGAAGATAAAGGAATCAGAAATAGTTATTCTCCAGTTCTTTGATCTGTGCCAGATCCATAGTCCTGAAGATAAAAACATGAAAGAACTATCACCTCCTCCCCCTATCAAGGATGCTGTGAGCATCACTAATGGGTGCATTGCTCAGAACCAAGAGGAAACTTGGGTTGGGAGCTACATTTTAATAGCACTGCAAGACATGCCTAGTGTCTCATTAAACATTTTGGTTTGACTTCCCAGCCTCAGACAATGCTGTTACTGGCAGTGATGCTTGCTTCAGTGAACTAGGAAAACACAGAGGAGTGTGATTTGCTTTGTTTGTTTGTTCTACTGTTCCAGCTGGATTAATCTAAATTATTCTCATCTCAGTGACTTGCTGCAGATGTAAAAGGACTGTGGTTCGTACTCTGGTGAGAAACAAGAACATTACCCCTGTTCAAGAATCTTTTTTTCCCCCCCTTATGCATACTGTGTTCCTGCAATGTTAGTCAGTGAAGTGAATCATAAAGTTTTCATGCTTTGCAGTGGGTATATTCATATGTAAAACTACTGCTATGCTTGTCATGAAATTGTAATAGTACACAGCACTGACTACAGCTGTGGACTTTTTCCCAACCATCTGATTCTCCAGGTGTGCCCTTGATTTGATAATAACAAGGTGATGGGCTATTGTTACACTTTCATTGTATTATAATCTCACTCTCTGGGAGAATTCCTTCATAGGAAGGACTTAATGCAGATGCCTTTTCCTAAATTTTTACCAATATTTACTTGGTTTTACACGTTGAGAATTTCATGTGAAAAGGTATGAAGCATAGAAATATATATGATATATAAGGCTCCATTAACTTTATGGATCTAAATATTAAATTACACACAAGTAGTAAGATCTTTGTAATTCAGATGAATAAAAATATTCTATAAAATTCAAAGCAAAGCTTTTATATTGTTGAACATAGTTTCTGGCTATTTAGCTATTTCTGTGTAAGTGTAAATAGTAATAGCATGTAATTAAAAAATTGAATTGTACTGTATTTGCAGGAAAGGAAAGAATGAAAAATACATCTTTTCTGCTTTATGGAAAGTTCACATACATGTGGGGACTTTTCAGTCTCAAAATACCCAACCAAGCAACTTGGAATTACGTTATATTTGTTAACACGTTTTGAAACAAAACAGTCACCAAGGGTGGAATTCACCTTATACAGAAGATCAGCAGCAGAAAGCCCTTTATCGCCACTACATTTTTAATATGGTTGGAGGAGGGAGACAGGCTAAAGGGAATCTTGGGTTGCATTTTAGGACCTATTCCCTCTCTGCTACATCTGTGTAGTTGTGGCTGTTGGCATGACAGTTAAATGGAGTTCTATTGCTCCTTTTTCAGATCCTCCAGAGGATATTTGGGCTACTCCACTTCATGTCAGTGCTCAATGACTTCCAAATCCCATTATCTTTCAGGAATAGTTGCATAGGATTTTATCTGCACAGGTGTTTTTTTAACAATGTTATGTTTAATAAACTCTAGAAGAGAAGAACCTAATTTGAAAGAAATGAGCAGATTTTGGTGTGTACTTTTTTGCTGGATCTCTAGTAGTCTGCTTAGGCATTGGATGTTTTGGGAGGGTTTGTTAGGGTTTTACTTTACAGTGATAACTAATTCTGTGGATGATCCAGTCAATCTGGTTTTTTTCTATTCAAAGTTAATTTTTATTGTCACTACATCACATCAAATCCTGCAATTTTTCTTTTTTAGTTTCTCAAGAAGTAACCATAAGATATTTTCATTATTACTGTAGCCATGCTGGGAGAGGGGAAATGCTTTCTAGTGATACTGTTTTCTGATGGGAGGGGAGAAGAATCAGTTTTCTCTCCTTTTTTTCTTGCAAATGTACATATTCATCCACAATATGCCAAGAATAGAGCATGGAAACATGTTGATTAGTACACTACCATCCTTCTCGTAGTTGCTATTTCTACCATCGTTTTTTTCTTGCAAATGTACATATTCATTCACAATATGCCAAGAACAGAGCATGGAAACATGTTAATTAGTACGCTACCATCCTTCTCGTAGTTGCTATTTCTACCCTCAAGTTTAGGAGGAACTTGCATTTTTGAGACCAGATTTTTAGTCTGCAGAGTTTTGGTTCCTTCCTTCTTTACATCCACCAGCTTTTAGAAGAATTTTGGCTTGAGCATAGAACTTCAGTGCACAGCCTCTTCAAAATAAGATCTCCTCATACTTGCAGATGATACTATATGTGAAAAGATGTATTGTATAGATACCTTGGGCTTAGCTTTTATTTGCAAGCCACAGCATTTTTACTTTACCTTAAATTATTACAAAACTTCCATGATTTTAGGCACTAGTTGCTTTACAGACAAGAACTGAATCTCATAGACCATATTGTGAGTTGCTGATACACAATAAAGTGGATGTGAATGTGGGGTTTTAAGCTATGAAATTTAGTGATCCATTTTTTCTTTTAAATCATGAAATTTCAAGACTATAGAACTACTAATATTAGTTGTTAAAATGTAAAATCTTTTGAGATACCCTTTCTTATATTTATGGTTTCATAATTTTTAGCAGAAAATTTGGTCTTCTGAACCTTACAAATCACAGTCCTTAGGCATTTAGATCTGCAGTTGTTTATCTGCTCTGGTTGGTGAGCACAGTACTTTCTTCACACTTTGCTGTTATGATGTTAGAAAACCTGCTTTTACTGAGATGCTCTAACCAAGCAGTAGACTGATTCCTTTAAGAATCTATAGCTCTCTTACTGGAAAATTTGAGCTTTAACTAAAGTATAATTTTGAAAGCTTATATGTAGACTAGACATTTTTAAAACTGTGTGCTAATAATCTTTTGACCGGAGGTAACAGCACAATATAATTAACAAGAAAAACTGTAATCAGTATCTAAATAAGAACACCAGAAAGTCACCAGCTAGTTTCCAGTGACTTTGTTACAGCATGTTCAGAAAAAGCTTCAGAAATAAACTTACCAAAAATATGTTACTCTTTGAAATTATACTGGCTAAAAACAACCATGTAAAAAATTAAACTGTAATGTCTACTGTGGAAAGCCTTACAAAATAAAAATGAGACCTATCAGTCCCAGGAACAGTCATAACCAAAAAAGCTGTGCATGTAATGGCAGAATATGTTTAATATTATGTTTAATAGAAGTGCTAGAGCAGCTCTCACTGCAGAGGTGGAAGAAAAAAATATTAGCCTAGTTATAAGGCATAGCTGACAACCAAATTCTTTGAAGAGTGATTTAATTTTATTTTTTCAATTTAAAAATAACTTTCTAGATTTTTTGTTCTAATAATAACAAAGTATTTAATTATGTGTGTATCATCAAGAAATTAAATTATGAATTTTGAAAAGTTATTACATAACGTTATAAACAAATGAAATATCTAGTATTATTTGTATTAGTATTAATTGCTACAAAGCAATTGCATAGGAG
>NW_010334462.1:0-1670 GCF_000700745.2 Antrostomus carolinensis
CGGTCAGTCACAGCGGGTGAGGGTGGGAGGTGGCCCAGGTTGGGCCTTCTGCTGCGGGCGCTGAGCCGGGCATCGAGCTGGGTCCCTGTGGGGTCACAGGGTGCTGCAGGGAGGTGGGAGACAGGAGGTGCTGGCACCACAGCAGGGACCCAACCCAGACTGTCCCCAGCCTGCAAGGTGTGCAGACCCCCCCACCCCTTTCCGGCCAGGTTTGGTCCAGTTCACTGCCAGCACTCCTGCTTCAGCCAAAGTGTCTAGCCAGAGAGGTGAAAAAAGCGTAGGTTAGCAGATTTAATATTGTAAAGAGCTGAGACTGGTGTTGTCCTAGTAGAAACTGATCTCAGAGCTTTGCAGGCACCTGTACCTCTAAAAACAGTGCGGGGAAGCCTCCTTCAAGACCTACATGGCCTCACCTTCCCTGCAGAGGAGAGCAGGCTCGCGGGCTGCTGTTCCCTGAGCTCTTCACGCTCCCTTAGCACTGGAGGTTGGGCACCAGGCAACCTGCTGATCCTCCAGCCCACCCACACCATACCACCCAAGTAGTGACCAACTCATGGTGCTGAGCAGCAGTGGCCTGATCTCCACCAGGATAAGTCAGAACCTTTGCATCAGAGGGTGACGTTAGAACATGAGACCAGAGTCAGGAGCTGGGACTTTTGCTCCCTGTTCTTTCTGTGACTATAGACCTGCCACGAGACTTTATAAGCAGAGTCAGATTCAGGGTCTGGCTGACTGGGAGTAGGTGGTTTGGTCACCCCTGTGTTACCTGCAAACTCAGACTGGGTTTGCCAAAGAACTTTGGCCAGAAGAAAAACTGGAGAGCAATAAACTGGCCTCATGGCACCCCCAGTCAACCCTGTTTGAGCTGTCTGTTTGGAGCAGCCCCTTGAGGGGTGGAGGAAGGGTCTGAAGGGACCCGAGCAAGTGTCTCCAGGCAGGGCTCTGGTGTGGAAAGGCTCTGTTCGGTCTTCAGTTTGGCAGGAACATGGGTTTGAGCAGTCCATCCGTGCTGCCCCTTCACTTAGATGGGGAAGATCCCTGCCCCATTGTGCTTTTTCCTCATCCCGCATCCTGCAGGTCGGTGTCCACAGTGCCTGGCATCAGCCACCTCTAGAGACCATGAGGTTGTGTTTGCTCAGTGTGTAGCATCACCTGTGGCTGCCAATCCCTCCTAGACACAAACCAACACTGCAGCCATGCTCCCAGCCAGCACTGCTGAGCCTCTATGAAGCCATGGCAAGACCTCTGAGGTGGAGCTGCTGAAGGTGAAGTGCCCCATGGCAGGTGTGGCAGGCACAGATCGTTCTGGCTCCAGCCCTTGGATCAGTTGGGGGAGCTGCCCTGAGGAAGCACCACACTTTTGCTGTGGGACCAAGGACAGCAAGCACAGACCTGCCTGCACGTGGACAGTCACATCTCCCTGAGCACTGGGATGCCACCGGCAAAAGCAGTGTCTCATTCACATGAACCATGCAGAGCCCACAGGCTCTGCCTGCGATCTGCTGGCACTGCTGCAGAAGTGCCCCCACCCTGGCAGCTCTGGCCACCCCAGGGAGGAGAGTGACAACTCAGCTCTGCACTGGCATGGCTGGGAGGCAGCGAGCTGCCCCGTGCCGGCCATGCAGCCACTGCCCATCCTGGACAGTGAGGAGGTGAGCAGCCCCCCCCCG
>NW_010334462.1:1860-4757 GCF_000700745.2 Antrostomus carolinensis
CGGTGGCACATCCCCAGATGTGTAGGGCTGGCCTGTGCTGAGGCAAAGAGCTCACCTGCCTGCAAGAGTGGGAGATGGGGCAGGAGGGACCTAGGAACCCCCAGCCCTATTGTCCCTCTCCCTGTGCCAGCCAGGTGGGAACAGCAGCTCTTCTCCATGCTGCTGAGTCACACCGTGTCTCTTCTCTTCTTCACCCCCATGGGGATGAAGCTGAGCCCGGAGCTTGGCCAGGCTCCCTCCTGCACCAGGTGGTGCCACCAGCTGCAGTGGCTTCAGCGTGCCCATTCCTTCCACAGGAGAAGAAGGATGGGGGGAGGAAGTGGGGAGGATTTGGTGTTTGTTAGCACCACTGCCGGCGTCAAGGGCTGCGGTTCTGCAGTGATATCATGTGTGGCGAGAGGGATACGGCTCCACGGCTGGACGCCTCCGTCACCCTCGCCTCCTGCCTCCAGCTGGGCCCGTGCTGCACAAGGGGCCATGAGCCCCAGCATGCTGACAGCACATTTCTCAGCCCTCCTCTCCTGGCAGCAGCCAGGGGTCTGGAAATCTGGTCTGGTCCCTGAGGCAGAGCTTGCATTTGTGCCCCTTGTGCTCTGCCCCATCACTGGCCCGGAGGAAAAAGAGATACAGCAAATACGTGTCACCCTCCATGGGCGTGCAGCAGAACCCACGTGGCTGGGACCAGACACATGCTTCCCCTTCACACCTTTCAAAAGAGGCCATGTGCAAACGTGGCAGCAAGCAGGAGCCTCATGCAGGATCTCACCAAACACAATCCCTCCCAGGGAAGGACTGGACTGCTTCAATCTTGCCTTTGGCTCCACCTTCCACCTGTGCCATCCTCGTGGCTGCTGAACAGAAAGGAGCAGTCACCTCCACCCTCCATGGCAACTCATGGACTTTCTAAAAGGGACCAGGTCCACGGGCAGATTTTTCCCCTGTGCTCTTGTTTCCTGGGTCCTGTAGCAGCAAGCTCAGCCCAGTGTCCCAGCTTGCTTTCCCACAGCACAGGATTATCTCACCATCTTCCCCTGGGGCAGTAACTGGTAGCTGCTCCCCGACGTTGGAGGCTGGAACGTGTTGTGGCACCTCGGCTGAGACGAGAGCACCACATGGCTCCTTGGCCAGGAGCACCACACTTACGAAGGCTTTGGCTCCTCTGCTTGCGGTTTCAGCGAGGAGTAAGGGCCCGCCCGGCGCTCGTTTACATCAGTGTTAATCAGGAGTGACTGGCCAAAGGGCTGGAGCTGCTCCGAGATGACTCAACAAGGGGAACCCTGGATGGGAGCAGAGTGGTTCTTCCAACACATCCATCTGCTTCCCGCAGCCCACCAGGTGTGAGCAGACACTGCTGGTGGAAACATCACCCCAGCCCGAATGTCACCTCTCACTGATAATGTTTCAGGCTGTGGTGGTGGGATGGAGATCAGCAAGGTGCTCTGCCTCTGCCTCCCTGCTGTTGTCCAGAGGCTTGACCCACATGGCACCAGGATATATATGCTCAAGGGCAGAACAAGGCTGCAGGTTTGCTCTGGAGCCTAAAAGCACCGTTGGAACTGTCTGGATTGCAGCAGCAGCCAGGGTTAGGCCAGAGTCTCACTCACTTTGACATTGCTCAGGTACCAGGAGCCGTCTGGGCACTTGACCTGAGGACACAAGCCATGCTTGGGGGCTAGAGGGGAGGGAGACAGATTTATTACCATAAATAAGGTAAAAAACATCTCTCTCCACAGTAGATACCCATCTGCTAACTGTGTCACAACACATGTGGTCTTGCCCCACCTGTCCTTCAGCTTCTCAGTCTTCTCCTGAGCCCTCCATACCTCTGGTTGGGAAACACACCACCCTCCTTCAGAGGAGGCAGCACCTGAAGGAATGCCTGCAGATCCCCCTGGGCAGAGGGAGGTCCAGTCTATCTAGCAAAGGAAAGGGACCCCAGCAAAGAGGGACAGGCAGACAAGAAAGAGGTGAAGGAGGCAACAAAGAGGTAGGGTGCCAGGGTAAGATGTCAAAGCAGCAGGGTTAATGCCTTCCTTCTGATTTAGCTGAGGTGTCCTGGATTTGTCTCCTGGATGCCTTCAGGTCTCTTCTTCCCTAGATATAGATGACCAAATCACTTTTAAAACCCGGGCTTCGTTTTCCCTGCATCCTCCTGTCCTGCCAGTGGCAGGACTGAGCCTCCCAAAGGCAATTAAAGTGTTTTTGGTTGATAAAGCTCTGAGGTCCCAGAGCAATGGAGCATGCGATGGAACCCAGCTCCATGGGTCCCATCAGGAAACCCAGGCAGGCAGCTGCCCTGCACCTACCGAGCTTCTGGGTAATGGGACAGGGAGACAAGGGGACAGGGCGCCTGGGGCAGGGTATGTGCAGTGAGTGCAAGCCACATCTGATGTCCCCAGGGACACAGTAAAGGCGCTTTCAAGGCAGGCAGGAGCTGACAGACTGCACTACTCCACAATCCTGGAGATAGGGGGGCCCACCCCCCATTGCTGCCACTCCATCCTCTACCCCACACACATGGAATGGGGTCTGAACAGCCCCCGTTGGGGGCTGCTTTGGGGCTGTGGGATGGGTGGGGACAGCACAACAAGGGCAAGCTGGGGGTGATGCTCCAGCGGAGACCGCGGGACCAAAGGGCTGGCGGGCAAGTCCCGGTAGCTCGGCAAAGGCGAGTCGGGGCTGCTGCCGGCCCCATTGCCGGCTGGCAGGCGGAGCGGTGAATGAGAGCGTAACTTATCAGTATTACCTCATGTGAAAGCCCTGTGCCTTTGTATCTCAAGCAAACACCGGCCATTATACCCCAGCAGGCCAGCATTGTTATTCTGTCTGGTTGCCAAAGGTTAGGGCTGTGGAGCCCCGCACGTCCACACCGGCTACCCGTGGGGTGGCAGCGGGGA
>NW_010334462.1:5026-8671 GCF_000700745.2 Antrostomus carolinensis
GGATCACAGCCCTGGCAAGGTGTTCAAGGGCTCGACCACCAGCATCTCTGAGACCAGCATGGATTCAACTCCCTTCGTCCCAGTGTTCCCCCTGGACTTCCTCATCCAGGATGCTCTGGGGAAAGGTCTCAGAAAAACAAAAGTTTTTCCCTGAAAGATCAATACCAAAAGGGACTGGTTCCTGGGAAGCCAGCAGAGGGGCTGGGGGGTGTTCAGGACTGGTGGGGGGTCCCACAAGGGAGCTGCTGACAGCATCTTTGAGGGTGACAGAGTTTCACCCAGCCAAGCCAGGTGGAAGAGGCTCCTGCCAAGCCGGGGCATGTGCTGCATGGGACTAGTGAGGACCTGCTCTCCCAGCCCAGATGTGCACGTAGCACTCTAGGGCACAGACCTCCCCGGGCTGTGTGGGGTGATGTGGTGCTGCGGTGGCATCCGGTTCCAGCACTGCGATGGGGTCACCGCTGGGTACAGGCTGGGGGGGGTCCATCCCTGCTGATCTGCTGGATTCCTGCTCAGGATCTGCATGAGGCACGACTTCCTGTGGGGACAAATGTGGTGACAATGACTCCTCCTTTGGCCTTTCTGGGCCACCACCTCTTTGGGCAATACTTCTTCCCAAAGGGATGCCCAGTGCCAAAACTAGCAAGCCTGTGCTAATACTGGGACCTCCAGGCTGTGGGTGAAATGCTGCCAGACCCCTGTTTCTGAGGGGAAAGTATCTGAGAAAGGGAGGACAAAGATGACCATGGCATTTAGCTTGGAAAAATCTCAACAACCTGCCCCTTCGGTTGGCTGCAGAGCCGAGGCTGCCAGCAGCTGGAGGCGATGCAATTCATATCCTCCGAGGACTGACACAGAGGGAGGCTCATGGCGTGGACTCACCCATGCGTTAGAATTGCTTCATTTTCTCAATGTTCAACAAATGTCTGAGACATCGTGTTCCTGCTCCCGCCAGCCCGGTGAGGCAGCTCGGCCCTGGAGCACGGCTGTTCCAGTGCAGCCCCAGGGAAAAGAAACACCCAGGAAGTCAGGAGGAGACTGGAGCAGCCCAGGGGAGCCCAGGCAAAATGGCAAACCCCAAAGCAGCCCGAGGGGAAAACACTTCGCTAGCAAAGAGCTGGGAATCTCTACCCTTGTCTCCTCACCCCTGCTGCCCTGGGAGGTTTGGGAAGGGATGGAGATGCCCTCTCAGTCTCCATGTCCTTACTGCATCTGCAGCCCCGTTCCCACCTGCCCTGGGCCTCTCCCCATCACAGTCCTGGTTTGGGAAGAGGAGATGTTGGCCCTGTGCATGTCTTGGGCCAGAGCCTTCTTCCAGACCCAAAGGAGACAGGGGAAAATGTAAAATCCTGTAGTGTTTCCTGTAATGCCTCATTCAGCAGCAACATCCAAAATAAACACCAGGGATGTTCAAACAGGCCGAAGGCTCCATCAGCATTTCAGACACGGAGACGTGGAGGTAAAGCAGGCACCGGTGCTGCTGCAGCAACCCAGGACCAGCGTGTGGGGCACCCCATCCCCATGACAGCCTGGTGGCTGCCCAGGCCTCGGGGGTGTTGGTGACCACATCTGAGCCCCTGGCCAGTGCCTCTGCTCTCAGGGGCTGTGGGGTTATTCCCCAGAAAAGCTTGTTTCAAAGCATCCTCAGGAGGCACATCACCTGCTGCATCCTGCCACAGAGGTGGGACCAAACGGTCCCCTGCCACTGCGTGTGCTGCTTATTCATCCCTGCAGCCAAATTTGACAACCCCCCAAAACTGTTTTTTTATGAACCTGCTATCACCAGATGCCTACAGAGGCACTGTAAAACCTGTAAAATAAACCCCATGAACTGTAAAAATCTCCCGTTGTGTCACTTCAAACCTTCGGTGGCAAACACCAGCACCTGTATTGTTCCTGGGCACTGGTGGTAGTTGGTGTTTGCATGGGAGGGGAATTAGCTCCTCCATCCTTGCACCTCCTCCATCCTTGCACCTGCTCCACTCCCCAGGTGTGTACTGAGCCATTTGGGCAGGATGAGCAGAGACCAGCAATGTTTTGGGGCCTGTTCCAAAGCCAGCGAGGGGCTGTGGGATGGTGCTTGACCAACAGCTCACTGGGTTGGCCACTGGTTGTGGGAAAACACCAGCTGCTCCGGCATCTCCATCGCATTTGCACGGCCTTCTGATATCTCTTTTTACAAAGGGACAACCAGTCCTTGCATGGCATCATCTGGAGATCCTCAATCAGTTATCCATCACTGCATCAGGAAATGCTCCCTGGCCCATGGCAGTGGAAGAGACATAAATGTGGGCAGTGATTTCCCCAAATCAATACAGAAACACGCTCCCTAATGAAGAGCAAGTGGAATAAAAAAGGGGATAGATAGCTGTTTGATTGCTGCTGTGGTGGGACGGCTTTCTTCAGCCTAGAGTCCACATTTCTGTTCTGTAAACCTTCTTGGGGTTATCCTCTGGAAGGTGTCCAAAACCTGGCTCCTGACCAGCTGAGACAGCCAGGGCCCCAGCGCTGCCTGGCAGAATCCAGCCTCACCCACAGGCATCGCTCACCCCTTCCTTGTGATGGGGCCCAAACACCCCATGCTGCTGTCATACCCCATGACCCATCTCCTCCCACCTCCAAATCATGCTGGCACCAGTCATACTTGGATGAATCCCTGTCTGTCCTCAGGCACAGGGACCCGTGTGGCCTCTTCCCTCCCCTCCCTGCTCCCTGCACACCGACACCCCAACCCACCCAAGTCCCCTTTCTCAGGGGTCACCCCCACTTTGGTAAGACTTGGCAGTATCTCCCCATTTTTGGCCCTACAGCAGCAAAGTTCTCAGCTTTCCAGCATGTGCAGCTTCCCACCCCACTCTGGGAGCAGGGCTTTCCGGAGAGCGGGATACGCCCTGGCTTTGGGTGATGCCCAGCAGGACCCAAAGGCGTCAGAGGCTCAAATCTGGGCTGGATGGAGCCAGCGCTGCTGCCACCAAGACAGACCCATCAGAATGACCCTTATTCTGCTGTCCCACAGGAAAGGGGGCTGGGGATGTTACATGACATGAAGAGCAGTCAAATATGGATTTTCATGCCTTTTTTAGGTCACTCGGAGCCACCCCCTCACCAAACGCACCACAGCCTGTGTCTCCATAACCCCTGGTTCAATGCAGGTTATTCCTCAGGGCCAGAGCAGCCCTGGAGCCCCTCTCTCCCCACAGCTGTTTGGGTCCCTGGCTATGATGGGGAAGGGGTGTATCCCCCTCCATCCCAACCCACGGGGCTCCATCCCTCCTTGCCCACTCTGCAGGGTCCCCTTTGCTCTCCAGAACCTGGAGAAGCCCCCAGCAAGCACAGCCCCTTCCACCCCACGCTCCCAGCTTCCACACATGTCCTGAGTCTGCCAGTTCTCAGCTTGGGTGAGCATCCCTCAGGGTCGTGGGCTAACACAGGGACATCCATTCAAGGGTTAAAAGCTTTCAGGCCCCCATCCCATGGAAGCAAAAGGGGTTTCTGCTCTTAACTCCTTCCTGCTCACCCCTTCTTCCACCTCTGAGTTTTTTGCCACCCCAGTGGATCCGATCTGGTTTGAGTTAAGGGAAAGGCTTTGTGTGCGCCCAGCTCTGACTCCAGACTCCAGCGACTCTCAGCAGAAAAAGGCAGGGT
>NW_010334462.1:8745-9074 GCF_000700745.2 Antrostomus carolinensis
CTAATGAAAACCATGCTGGTGGAAGCCGAGGGAGCGGGACGAGCCTCCTGTGGGCAGGCACTGGCTGAGGCCTGACCACATTGTGGCATTTGTGGTGATGCTCTAATACTCCAGGGTGAGGGGCTGGTGAAGCAGCTCCGATACAGCTCCCAACCCCATGTCCCGCAGCATGTGTAGGGGCTGGTGGCAAGCAAGGCAGCTCTTTTGCCCCACGCTGTGACATTTCCCCCCAGCTGTCTGCCCCATCTCCTTCCCCATCCTGGGGGAGAAGCCATGGGGCAGGGCTGCCCCCGGCATCAGGGCAGGAGCCAGCACAGCTGGGACTGTGA
>NW_010334462.1:9121-10195 GCF_000700745.2 Antrostomus carolinensis
CCTGACAGCCCCAGGCTGCAGAGCTGCAGGGCTCAGCTCCCCTTTCCCCTGCACAAGCGTGGCTGAAGGGGGTAGTGCTGCAGATCCTTGCACCCCAGAGAGGCTGGATGTCACATCTCAGCTACACTCTGGGGACACATGAGAGCTGAACCCCAAGAGAAGGGGCCTCTCTCTGCTCCTCGCCTGCACCCACAGCTCCCTGGCACCCGGGGTCAGCTCTAATCCCAACGCCATCGCCTCACTCTGCCTGCACGCAGACCAATGCCCAAGCACAACTTTACACTCCAAAAAGTCCAAGTTGTCTCCACCTGGCAGGCACGATGGAAAAACCACCGAGACCTGCTCCTTCCAGCTCCCGTTCTCATGGAGCTGAAAAGCCAATCTCCTTTGAAGTGTCCTGTGCCCAGTAGCCTGGGCTGTGGAGGAGGAAACATCTCCCTGCTCCCAAACAGGGAAAACATGGACCCCCAAAGAGCCATGGCCCCTCCATAGGGGCAGCTCCCCAGTAATTTGGGGAGCAGCAGAGCCCAGAAAGACCAAGAAAAGGAGCCAGAGGAAGGGAGCAGCCTGGAGCTGACCCCGGGGAGGGGGTGGAGAGCAGAGAGTGTTTCCCTGGCCCCAGGAAAGGGATTTGGGGTGCAAAACCAACTTGGTGCAACCCATCCCTGCATGCTTCTGCAAAGGGGGGGGCATCTTTCCTCTGGCCTGATCCCAGCAAGAGTATCCCCCCACAGCCAGGGATGGTGCCCAGATCCATTGGCAAAAAGCAACCAGAGCTCCAGAGCTGCCTGGTCCCAGGTGCACCAGCAGCAGCAGCACAAATCCTGCCCTCCCGGCTGCTGAAGGGGAAGGGTGAGGGCAGGGGGCACCCCCCACCATGTCCCCAGAGTCACTGTGAGACGCTGGATTTGATCCTGGAATCACATCCTTCTCCCACACTCTCCAGCTCCCGGAGCAGGTTGGAAGAGGTCAGGCTGCACAGCCCTGTGGTGGGTCAGCCTCCAGAGTCCTGTCCCCAGCAGGGACTCTGTGACACTGAGTGTGACCTGCAGAGGACGTCCCCAGGGTGTGTGA
>NW_010334463.1:0-253 GCF_000700745.2 Antrostomus carolinensis
GGAGGAAAGTGTTTTGCTGAGATAAAAGCAAGCGGGTGCACGTCCTCATTCTTCAAACCAAACTGTACAGGGGATAAAACCTCCTCAGAAACTCAATAAATGGGTTTAAAACAGAGCGAGGGCTCCGTGGGGATCCTGGGAATGTCCTGGAGGAAAAAGGGGAGAAGGAATTTTGGGGGGACCCCCAGGTCCCAGCATGATGGGGGCTGTGCAGTGAGACACACGCGTTCCTATTTCCACATGTCCCCCCCCA
>NW_010334463.1:353-574 GCF_000700745.2 Antrostomus carolinensis
ATCCTGGAAGAAAAAGGTGAGAAGGAATTTTGGGGGAATGCAGAGGATTTGGGGGATCCCTCCCCCCATTCTTGTGACTCACCCCGTTTGTTCCTATTTCCACACGTCCCACCCCAAATCCATCTCCTCCCCCCAGCTCTGCTCACCCCCCAGCACCGTGGGGGCTCCCTGGGGATCCTGGAAACATCCTGGAAGAAAAAGGGGAGAAGGAATTTTGGGGG
>NW_010334464.1:0-15921 GCF_000700745.2 Antrostomus carolinensis
AATGATGTTATTTTATTCAAATAATGGTTTTGGCCATCTAGGAATGTTATTACCATTTCAATCATCTTTCTTCCTAGAATAAAGGTAGTTCCACAGTTTGTGAGCCAAGCTGAATATTTTTGTGACATGTGTGCCAGGTCGTAGTAGAGCTCTCTCAAGAACCACAAACAATGCTTTGGCATATACAAGCCCTACACATCAGCAGTCTAAAACCTCATGTAGCACTAATAATGAGCTGAAATTTGGAGCGAGGGACTTTTCTCACACATACTTTGTGTATTCAGACCTTGATTCGGTGAAACACTGAAGCTCATCTGCGCTTTTAAACTTTTGCACATTTAGCTCCTCCTGTTGACTTCAGATTTTAATGTCCATGACTTTACAAGCCTGAATGTAAATGCTTTTTCTCCTCTGGAAAGGCTTTTATTGGCTCTGAACTAATTATCATTAAGAACTTTTTATTTATTTTACAAGTGTTGCTATAGGAGAGAGAATATTAAGAAGCACACTGTTTCTTCCATATCATATGGATCTTTGGGAATCTATGGAATTTTGACCTGGGTACAAATGTTTCATAATTCTTATGGCTTCACCAGCTAATATGCGTTGTTGAGAAGCTTTAATACTTTCATTAGTTTCTTTGATCATATCAGCAAAGGCCTTTTTGGTATTCTGAAAACCATACTTAAGATCAAAACTGTGCTGCCATAGCTCTTGTTTGCAGTTTGCTTCAGAACAGAGCTTCAAAGGTCTGGAGGGGGAATTAAACTCTTTGAATGCGAAATAAAATTAAACTATGCATATTCAGTGTAGTAAAATGCGTGCCAGAGACCAGTACCCAGAAGGAATTGCTGTGTAGGCTTTGTAGTTGTGGCCAAAGCAGAGGTATTTTTGGAGTGGGTTTTTGAGTGCGTATGTTTATATATCTTTTGTTCTGGGAACTTCCTCTATTGAAATTTACTTTGACAAAAATCCTGACTTGTAAACTCATCGAGGAGAAAACCAAAGTTAAAAAAAAAAAAAAAAAAAAAAGGAGAGAAGTCAGAAATAGTAGTAGTTTTATCTGATGAAAAGCATGTTTTTCCCTAATGTGGAGGGAGGACTCTGAGCTTAGGTTTTTTTCATGCAGAGCTTCAGCCCAGCACTCAGCTTGAGAGTGTTTCCAGCTCATTCACATACAAACACCTGGATAGCATAACTGACCTCAGGGAGAGCTGTGCTCATTAATAAGCATTTTTAGGACTTTACCCTAGGATAAAAATCATGTCAGATTTTTCTCCAAATTAGTTGTAACAAATGAAATCGTAAGTCACCGTGCTTTCTAGATTAGTCACACTTGGTGCACTACCATCTTGTCCCATTGACTTTCTTAGTCTCACTGTTTCTTTCAGTTTTGGTTAATCTGTAAGCGCCATCCTTACAGGATGTGTTGGAGATGAAGGATCTCTTAGATTTTCTTCCTCTGAGATATGAAGTAACATCCTAAATTTGTGTCCTCAACAGCAGCTACTTTCTGTTACTACAGATAGCCCAGCTGAGCTACTTGTGGGTGCAAGTACTAGGCTTAACAGTCTGCCATGTTCAGACTTGGTCATTGGGTTGTGTCTGACAACAGTTCTCTTAGCCCTGTATTGGGCACTGGTGAGGCTGCACCTTGAGTGCTGGGTTCAGTTTTGGGCCCCTCACTCCAAGAAGGACATGGAGGTGCTGGAGAGTGTCCAGAGAAGGGCAATGGAGCTGGGGAAGGGTCTGGAGCACAAGTGTGCTGAGTTCCCGGCTGAGGGAACTGGAGTTGTTGAGCCTGGAGAAAAGGAGGCTGAGGGGAGACCTTCTGGCTCTGTCCAAGTCCCTTGGAGGAGGGTGTAGAGAGGTGGGGGTGGGTCTGTTCAACCAAGGAACAAGTGACAGGACAAGAGGAAATGGCCTCAAGTTGTGCCAAGGGCAATTGAGATTGGATCTGAGGAACTGGAAGGTATTGTCCAGGAGGGACTGAAGAGTCATGTAGACATAGTGCTGAGGAACATGGGTTAGTCGGGGACTTGTCAGTGTTGGGTTAATGATTTGACTCGATGGTCTTAAAGGTCTTTTCCAGTTGAGGCAATTCTGGGATTCTGTGACTCAGATTTTTAAGACAGACGTACAGGAGAGAGGGAAGATACTGCACGACACTGCAAGTCTACTTAAAATGTCTTGAATGGCTCTGTGTTTCCTTTTGGATAGCATCGACTGTGCAGGGATATTAAAGCTCAGAAACTCTGACATCGAGCTACGCAAGGGAGAGACGGACATCGGTCGGAAGAACACGCGCGTGCGGCTGGTCTTCAGGGTTCACATCCCGCAGGCCAACGGCAGGACCCTCTCCTTGCAAGTAGCCTCCAACCCCATCGAGTGCTGTAAGTAGCAACGAACATCCTCCTCTTGCTGGGTATCGTGCCACACCACACTCAGGCTTTGTCCACCAACACACTCTACATGGGTTTTGCTTTACCTGTCTATTCAGTGAATCTTAATCTGCTTTCCAAAAGCACGTGGTTTATACTGAAGAAGAAATACCTGTGTCTTAGAAAAAAATGTGTAGCTTTAGGCATTGATTTCTATAGGAAAGACTGCACTTAAAGCAAAAGTAGGATGCACTTAAGCTAATAGTAGACGTAGGAGTGACAAAGCGCTTTGCTTTTTTTTTTTGTGACTCCCTGTCACACAGGTAACTGCTGTAGGAGTTTTGGAAAACAGGTATTGTGTCCTATTCACTCTCTGTCTCCCCATCACAAAGCAAAAACCAGCAAACAAAACCCAACCCCTCTGCTGCAGAGCTAACAGTGTAGGAGAGCTGACACACTGGCACAAGCTGCCTGCAGCTTCAGAAGACCTCCTGAAACTAGATTTCCGCACTGGGGTCTCTTTGCTTGAACAGACTGCTTTTTATCAGATACACCAGGGCATCCTCCAAAGACACCTGTATCGTTCTTGCTCCATAAGCCTCGTCAGCCTCCCACATGCAAACAAAACCTGTTTGTTTCGTGTAGCTTTACCACTCCATCGTAAGTGGTGGAAATTGAATTTCAGTCTAACTCCCTTTGATAATTTGGTCTGCTGGATGGACTGAAACAGTTTTTTAAGGTTTTGTTGGATTCCACAAAGTGGATCTGATGCTGACAGAGTAGGGATTAACTTAATGTCTAGTGGGTGTATGGAGGGTGGGGAGCAGAGGGAATGAGAAGGAAGGGTTGACTATCCCTAACCCCGTGCATGCTGGAGGGTTGTTCCCACACTTGTCCCTGCATCACTGCCAGGCTGGAGTCCCACACAACGTCTGGCGGGTCCTGGAGCATGTCCACATTCGATCTCTTGGAGGCATGGTGCTTTTTCAGGGATCATTAATAGAGGGGTTGCAGGAAAGAGCATCCCTGCACTCCTCTTGCAAAAGCAGTGGCATTGGTGACAGGCTTTCAGACCAGTGCCAGTACTCCATCCTTACACCCAGGGTAGCACTGCTGCCACTCTGGTAGTTCAAGTCTGTGAGAGAGGCAGAAGTAGGAAAGGGTAGTGCTGTTAGACCAACAGTGATAGAGCTTCTCCTTCACAGTCATTCATTTAAATAAACAAATGAGCACTGGCAGTGGGAAGGGAGATAGATGAAGATAAACTGGTGTTATTTATGTAGAATGGCAGAGCCTCCTTACCAAGAGCAGATAGACTGGCATAAAGCCTTGTCTTCTGTCCAGGATATGGATGAGATGAACAATTTCCCCTTTGTTTCTTATTCAAGGGCAAATTCTAGGCCAACAGGCAAAGCAAAAAAATGTGAAGAGTCATGGTTTCATCCTACTCCTGTTGATGAGAGCTTTTCCATTGCTATGTCACAGGATAAAGCACAGTTTAAATACATCCTGACCTGGTCTGTGCAAAGGTGCCAGGCTCAGGAAACCACTAAATGTGAGCTCAACTGGATTTGTGTCAGTGAACTGCAGTTTTGAGGGTTGTGTCACAAGCAAAAGCATGGTACGTGCCTCTTGAAGGGAGCGGAAAACAGGAGAAAAAAATAAGTGCTAGTGTTATTTCCAGCGCAGAACGTGGAATAAGGTGGTGCCAAAAACTTCATGCATCTCTTAGTGCATGTGACACCAGGAGGAACTATGTAATCTGGATAAAATGTCACGTCATCCCTTGAAGCAGAGCCACGCTCACTCCGTGTCCGAGTTAAGGGGGACAAAATATGTGCCACGAGAATACCAGGTTCTATTTGCATGGATCCACGTGTGCGTTGGCACTCAGGTGCTGGTGGAAACACGCTCTCTAATCTGTGAACTTCTGCTGGATCGCAAGGCCCGTGGCTGCTGTTGCTGCTGCTAGACAGTTTGCAGAATTGACAATATGGTGTTTAGTGACTGAAACATGTTTTGGATGTGGATGGTCATCTTGTTATGTGTGCCTGGTCAACACACGGCATATATGTTATAGATAACATAAGAGAAAATTGTTTTATGTAAACAAATTTCAATAAAAATACACTTTTTGATAGAGTACAGATCAAGCTGAGTTTTAAAACAGCTTGTTCTTTGTGAACCTTTTGAATCTTCACTGCTATGTTTAATATCGCTATTGTTTACTATCAAGGTACTTGAAAACCAACCATGTTTCCTGCAAACCTTCTGACCTTTCTTTGTTTCTATATCAAACTCAGCTTAGTTTATCCAACTCAGCTTAGCTTATGAGGTAAAGCATTAAGTTACTTAGTAATGCAGTATTTACTTGTTTGTTTGTGTGTGTGTGTGTGTGTGTGTTTGTGGTTGCTTATTTTTATTTTTATTATTTTTATTTTTTATAACTCTCTAGCTCAGCGATCTGCCCAAGAACTGCCTCTGGTGGAGAAGCAAAGTACTGACAGCTTTCCTGTTACTGGAGGGAAAAAAATGATACTGACTGGCCATAACTTTCTGCAAGACTCCAAAGTCATCTTTGTGGAGAAAGCTCCAGGTATGTCTTTTCAATCTAGACTCCAGTCTGCTTCCCCCCGCCCCACCCCCGGCTGTTTTAAAATCTCTGCCAAATGATGAAAGCATAAATATGGTAATGACATTTTCTTCTGCATGTAATATGTTTTCCATGTCACTGGGCAGAGCTGTGAAAGTGATCTGAGCCATGCCTGGTGCTGAGGTTTCACAGGTGTAGTTACAGGTAGATAATAGGGACGTTAAAAGCTGAAGTTAGGCATTTGTTTTTGTGACAAACTGTGTCTGTAGCAGGTAGGACCCATGAAGGGTGTTTGAAACCTCAGGTGGCATGTCCCCATAAAACCTGCCAGGTGGAGCATCTTGTTAAACCTTGCTGTGATTTGTGGAACAGGGAGTGGTGTTGCTGGTGATGTGTGCGTGCACATCTGTCTCCTGTGATAGTCGAGACCGGTGGCATTTATGATCCCCTGGCTGAGGAGGGCTTGCACATGCCTTCATTCGAAGGACATGTTTCTGGTTTACCTTGAGGACTGGGAAAGGACTGCTGATGGCTCCCCTCTTGCAGGGTGCTGCTCCTGTGTGGTGCAGTGGTGGTAGGACTGGTCCTCCCTGGGAAGAGTCCCTGGCCTGGCTGAAGCAGGGCAGGTTGCACGGGGGAGCTGGAGCTGGAGCAAGAGGTGTCTGGAGGAGTGGTGGGTCACAGGGTGACAATGCATAATGCATATGAATGCCCCCAAGGGAAAAGGGGGTGGGAGCGGAGCTGTGAGTCAAAGTCAGGCTCTGAAACAAAATTGTCAGGGGTAGGTTTGAGTCTTGTTTTGGAAAGAGTTTCCGTGGTGCTGGCAGAAGCTATGGATTCCTCAGCTGCCTGCTGAAACTCCCCCTGAACTTCAAACCCTCTTGGGCGCTCCTCAGGCCGCCAGCTCTGGCTTTGATGCTGTCCTGCTTAACCCTCCATGTCCATGAGGTTCCCGTGCCGCTCCCCTGCCCACGGCTGCTGCCGGTGATGTGGGAAGTTGGATGGTGGGAAGGGATGGCGAGGTGTGCATGGGAGGCTCTGGAGGTAAAGACATCTCAGTAGATGTGAGCTCAGTGGGCTCAAGTCTTCAGCAGAAGACTTCCCTGAAGTTCCCCTGGCAGAGTCCTGGGTTGGTGAGGTTTAAGTCACCAAAAGTGTCCCTGCTGATGGCAGGGGGGTTGGAACTGGTTGATCTTTAAGGTCCCTTCTAACCCAGAGCATTGCATGATTCTATGAAGTGTGCACGGGATAGAGGTAACACCCCAGCTCCTCAGCAAGAACTGGTCAGCGCCATTCCTGTGACCCCTGGGCACTGTGCCATGTGCAGTCAGGCTGTGGCCATGAGGTGGGCAGAACACCCTTCTTGTTTCTTAAAAGGATTTTTTTTTTTAAGGAAAAAAGGGAGTATTGCAATTAAAAAAACCCTGGAACTCTGCTCTTTGTATAGCTTGAGGGCAAGGAAGAGTGTGACTGTCTATTTCATATATAAACTTCCTTCATGGCACGGAAGTGGGTTAGCATGACGTGTCAGGAGCAAGGTTCTGGATCTGTCTCACTACAGGAAAGAAACCACATTACAAGGTGCTTTCCTTCATACTTATTTTCTCCGCTTTTCCTCTGTTGATTTAGAAAAATTTTGAAGTATCACATCCCAACGGATTATGATGGTGATGCTACTTGTCCACCAGCAGGTACCACAGTGTGGATTTGGACACTGTCTCCCTTAGCACGAAGTACACCAAAAGCAGGATGTTCACTGTGTATAGTCTTAAATTACAGAAATGCAAAACAGGTCTAGCCTTGTGCTTCTTAACCAGACAGATGCCTCCCTCGAGCAAAAGCAATTTGAAGCTGCACAGAGACAGCATCTAGATAGAAAATCATTTATATAAGCGACATTGTTTTCAACCTTGGGAGAGGTGAAGGAGTGTACTGTTGCACACACACTGAGCGTGCTGATGAGGAAGAAAAATGATTGAAAGGCCTTTCTTGTCACCCTGAAAAATGCCTGGGGTGAACTTTTTGGGGGCATGGATTGGCAGGATGGAGCAGTGATCCTCATGCTCTCCTCCCCTTGGCATGGAGTCACTCAAGGGAGCCCATATCATCCAAGAGTAAACAAGATCATTAAGTCAATATTAAAAGATCTGAAACTGAAACTGTCCTGCCTGGTTTTAGTAGCCTCAGTGTAGACTTGCTGCAGTTGCAGGCCACTACTGCCTTGTGGAGGTATGCTGTAGGGGACCAGCCTTTAAACTCCAGAGCGTTCAGCGTCACCGGGAGCTGCCATGGTGTCACTAGGAATGGCACGCAAACACCAACGCTGATCCAGGCTGAGCAATTTCTAGAGCTTCTGTGACGAGTTATGTGCTCCGTTGCCAACAGCTCCGTGCATTGGGAACAAACAAGCTCGATGTGTTGTTGTCAAATGGCTCTGGCTCAGTTTTTGAGCAGAGTTACTGTATTTAATGTCAAATGAACAAGCATTACCAGTCTTCCCTTTTGAAAATCAGCACGCGGTGTTTCTTTCCCTTTCAGCCCTTGCACGTCTATGAAAGTAGGTCAAGAGAGGGAACACCAGCGTAGTTTCTCTTTCTCTTAGGAAGCTGGTTATGAACTTTTGTGATTAGCTGGAGACATTCATTAGTTTTGCTGCTGTTACTGCTTTTGTTTTTGAATTTGAAATGTTAATCACATTCCTGGTGAGTAGCAGCCAAACGCAGCTTTTACGAAGTAATAGATCACAGGAATCATTGCACCCATAAAGAGAACATATATTTTATATAAAATTTAAATATTATACTACATGAGCTCATGTCTTCAGTCCTCATTCGGGTAGAGTCCCCAGGCTGGGAGGCAGTCTCTGGGAGCTCCTCTAATTCATGCTAGTCTGCATACTTAATTGGTTAACACAAAGAGTTCAAGAACACTTTTTGTTTGCCCTTCCCCTCTCCCCCCCCCTCTTTCTGTCTGAATAATTTCTTTAAGTCTGCCTAGTGCATTGTGATCTGCTGAATGTTTTTCCAAGCATGAGTCCCAAGCTTTCCGTCTTCAGGGTTAGCCCTCAGCTGTTGGAGTCTTGGGAGGAATGGCATTATCCTGGCCTCCTTGCGTGGGGAGTCTGTCTGAGCAGTGACTCATACAAGAGGGAATCCCTGAAGAATGATCAAATCAATCTTTCAGATGGGAAGGCAGCGGCTTGGTACTTTCAGCTTAACCCCTTACTGGCTGCTTTTTGAGCTGTGAAATGTACTAAATGGAGCAAAATGTACTTTACAGCCCTGCAACTCTGCGGCTCACAGAGGAGGAAGGAGGCAGCTGAGGGATGGAGGTGCATGGAAAGGGTGGTGGGAGGAGCACAAGGAGGATCTCCTCAGGATGGAGAACCCCTCATGGTGTGGTCCAGCACTCAGGTGGAAGGCCACTGCTTTGGATAAATAATGAATCTTTTCAGAAGCGGGCTAAAGTTTGCTTGAGCCTTTGACAGTACCATAAAAAAGTTCTCACGTGTTCAAATGAGTCCTTATTTTACGGGATTTTGGTCAATGTTTTATTGCTCGCACATCAGACCATATTTTCTAGTGATGAACGATGGTATAAACCAACTGTCCAAGCAGCCTAGTGGTAGTAAAACTGTGAGTGCTGAATGTGCTTTGAGAGGGTTTGCTTTTTTAACTGCAGAATTTCCTTAGGCTGGGGAGTCCCACAGTGACTTTATCTCTTACAAATTCCACTAGTAATTGTTTTTCTTACCTTCTTTCACTTTCTGTCTTTCTTTATAGTCATGCTTTTCTCTTCCTGAGTTTCAAAAGGATCTTGTGAGTCTATGTGTCACAGTTGTTGGGTACTAGGTTGAAGACATCTAATACCAATCTGGTTTTCATCAGAATTAGTGCTTTTTAAAATATAAAAAAGTCTACAACCAGGACACTGGCAAGGGCCCTTGATGTCTGTATGCTGGGATTTGCTGTGGAGGCAAGGTGTGCGTTGTAGTTACTAAAGTGGATGAAATGGAGTTGATGTTTGTTATCTGTGGGAGGAGGTGTTTGGCTAGGAGGGACAAAATGTTCCCTGTCTAACACAGGCATCTGCAAGAGTGAAGATCATGATCTCGAATTATAAAAATTACTTGTCTTTTAAAAGATATCTTTTAATTTTTTTTTCTTTTATTTCATTTCTAGATTATAAATGTAGCAGGAAACAAAAATCTTAAAGGAAGTTCAGAAAATGCAGAGGTGTTTGGAGAATATGTTTTAAGAACTATATATCTGTCAGCTACCTTTTTTTTTTTTTTTTTGAACAACTTCTACAAACGCTGTGTATTTGTTTTCAAAGCTAGTTTTTCGAAGGTAATATGAGTTACTGAACACAAATCAGCATAAAAACCTAACAGAAATGACCAGACTGCTGGCTCCTAGTGTATCAGATTATGATTAGTGATCTATAAAACTGAGTGCAGTGGAAAAATCCTAGTTTCTCTTCACTCAGTTCACAAAATGTTTCCTGTAACTCATGAGTGAAAGGTTGCTGATGAGAAACAAAGCCAATATCCCAAGCACCAAAGCACAGGAAAAATACGGGTATGTCTTCTTGGCACGCTCTAGGACATTGTAGAGTTGCCCAAGATATTTTGGGATTTAGTCTCACACTAAGATTTGAAAGAGTTAATCTACCCCAAAAATTGTTCCTTGCTCAAAAATTGTTCCTTACTCCTGCAGCTAGAATGATTTTCGCACTGGAACTAGCTCAAGTATTTCTGGACTCCACAGATTTGGCCAAGTCTAGACATACCTAAGAGATCAGGTTAAACTGACTGAAATCTTCATTATTAGCAGGTTGTGATCTATGTGAAGAAATGGGTATTTGGTGTAGTATTATTAATTATCATTCAGTTGAGTTTCCACTAGTTAAGTTAGAACTCCAAACCCATTTCTTTGGGTTTGTGCTTAGTGACCAGAACTCAAGGCAAGAGTTTTAAAGAGCGAAAAGGCAGAAATGTTAACACCCAACTTCAGTACAGGATTAGTTTCTCAAATAACACTGACTTTGAAATTCTGATTCTGGGCTGTTAATGTTGAGGGCCATTTTGTCCTGGTCAAAGGCCTGCATTTGGGCTTCCTGCTGCCAAATGCCCCTCCTTGAAGATGCATCACTCTCTTTGATGACCATTAATTGAATCCACAATTTGTAACGCTGTATCTCTGAGTAACTCCAGGCTTAGGAACTTCAATGGTTTTGAACATGTTGTTAATTACTCAGCCTTCAAATTAACAGTGGTCCTAGCACCTACGCAGGCTGTAACCTAGCTGCATAATATCCTCAGCTAGTGTGCCCAAAGCCTTTGAAACTCAAGTTCCTGAAAGGCAGGGAACTAAACAGCACCTCAGCAGCATTTCCTCCAGAGATTTTTCTCTTTTTGAATATTTTCAAACAATCAAAGAGTATTTTTCAGATTCATTTATTGCTTCAAACTGTTCATTCTGTTGTTGTTTTTGTTTTGTTAAATGGAATTTTCTGTCAAAGCTGTTCCTCTTCCCTGCTGAAACCAGTTTTGCTCTTAGAACATGAAGGTGCTGATGTGGCATGGTAATAGTTATACTAGAGCAGATGAAAAGATAGCTGGGTGAAATCACCAGATTTTTTTGGTGTATATGCCAAAGGAAATCACTCTTTTCTGTAAGTATTTCAGATGGGAAGACTTACAGTTTGCCTCCCGTTAGATGTGTGGTCAGGCTTGGTCAGCCGAATGTTTGCACAAAGTAAATGTGATATGGAAAAGAAGGAAGCTGGATGAATTTAAGTGTCCACTTAAGCATTTCACAGGGTTTTTTGCTCCTCTCAAATTTCACTGTCTCTGGCAAAGATTAGAATCAATCAGTTGCTGTTTTAATGTACAAATGTCAGTCTGAGAAATTCATTTCTATTTCCCATATATTGTGTGACCAAAAGTTGCCTTGTTGTATGGCAGGTAACTCAAGTGCAGTATTTTAGCTTCAGGAGCACTTTTAAAAAGTTCTGGAAAATTATATCTTGACAAAACATTTGAGTGGCATGTGGATGGAACGGATGCGTTGGGGAAGCATGTGGGCTTTTTGGTTTGACTCAGCTACACTTTGGAGCTTAGGGTTTGGAGACTGTTTTGACGCGATGTGATGTGATGTGATGGGGAGACGGGTGACTTGAGTCTTGGCAGAGCTCCATTTGGTAAAAGATCTTACATTCTCAGAGATCTTTCCATTACTCTTTCCATTGCCAGTAGCAGTCACGGTTTGGGGGGCAACTGGCCAGAAGGGGGTCATGTTTCACACTGGTAATCATACTGTAGCTCACATAATAAATAAGCAAGTGGCAAAAATCCCTTTCTCCCTCTAGTCAGATGGACAGATAATACATAATTTTGTCTTTATCTGTCTGTTTATCCAAGTTCAGGACACATGTTCCAGTTGGCAGTGAGCGATTGCACACTGACTCATGTGCAGTGAGGTTAAAAATTCTGGAAACTAGATAAACTGGAAACTTCAAAGGCATACAAGTTGGGAGCATGGAGTTCACGTGAAGATCACTTGAACCTATTTCCTAGAGATGTATTGATAGCTGAAGAGGTTTCTGGCCACCGCCTAGAAATAGATATCCTTGGGCAAATAGTGTCATCGAATGGTGGAGTCATTTGATGGTGGAACCCTTTCATGCGCATGCAGGAGCAATGATGTAGCTTGTAGGAAATGTCAGCACATTTCAGTTTTTCCTGGCTGTTTAGTCTAGGGAATGGCCAAGACAGAGCGGGACAGCAGCCATACACATGAGATGGTATCAGCACCAGCGAGCCTCATCCAGGGTGTTGCTCTCACAGGGAAGAACGATATCAATCAATCACAGTACTTACTGCGGACAACAGAGAAATCGGGAATAACCATCCAGTCTCTAGATAAAAGTCACTTGTCTGAGTAATCCTGAAAATTTTTAATTATTATAGAAACTATGACTGAATGCTTCAAGTTTATTCTTTCATGTCTTTGCCAGACTGAGTGGCTTTAAGCAGCTGTATCTGTGTAATCAAAGCTTTGTCTCTGAACTTTTATAACTAGCACAAGGGTTCAGATAGTTTTTACTGTTACTGTTCCAGTAGGACCCTCTGTCCAAACACACAGGAATTCACAGCCCTGAGCACAAAGCTGAGAGTCTATTGAAGCAGTCGGTGCCTAAAGACAGTAGAGGAAAGGAGTGTGTTGGTTTGACCCTGGCTGACTGCCAGGCACCCACCCAACCACTCTTTCATTCCCTCCTCAGCAGCATTGGGGGGTGGGTGGAAATAGGATGAAAAAGCTGATGAGTCAAGATAAAGACAGGGAGACTGCTTACCAGTTACTGTCACAGGCAAAACGGGCTCTGCTTGGGGAAAATAATTTATTGCCAGTTGAAAATAGAGTAGGATAGTGAGGAACAAAGGCAAAACTAAAAACCACCTTCAGCCTCTCCTAGCTCAACTTCACCCCTTCATTCCCAACTTCTGCCACCTGCCCCTGAGTGGTGCAGGAGGATGAGGAATGGGGGCTGTGGTCAGTCCATAAGGGTTCCTCTCTGCTGCTCCTTCCTCCCTGTGCTGTTCCCCTGCTCCAGCATGGGTCCCTCCCGTGGGGGACAGTCCTTTCACGAACTGCTCCATTGTGAGTCCTCTCCATGAGGTTCGGTCCTTCAGGAACAGACTGCTCCAGCGTGGATCCCCCATGACTGCAGTTCCTGACAGAAAACCTACTTTGGCATGGACTCCTCTTCAGAGGCCACAGCTCCTGCCAGGAGCTCGCTCCAGGATCGTGGGCTCTGCATGGGCTTCAGGTAGATATCTGCTCCGGTGTGGTTGTCTCCATGGGCTGCTGGCGGACAGCCTGCCTTGCCATGGTCTTCTCCATGGGCTGCAGGGGAATCTCCGCTCCAGCACCTGGAGCACCTCCTCCCCCTCCTTCTTCACTGACCTTGGTGTCTGCGGGGTTGCCTCTCTCACATGTTCTCACTCCTCTCTCACAGCTGCTGCACAGCATTTTTACCCCTTCTTAAATATGTTGTCAGAGAGGCACCACCAGCTTTGCTGATGGGCTAGGTTCTGGCCAGCAGCCGGTCCATCTTGGAGCTGGCTGGAGCTGGCTCTGTCCGACATGGGGACAGCTTCTGGCATCCTCTCACAGAGGCCACCCCTGTGGCCCCACCACTAACAAAACCTGGCCACATAAACCAATACAAGGGGATACCTGCAGGAGTAATTAGTTTTTGGAGGGTTCATCTACATCTTTTGGAAAAGCACAACTCCTTCTGTCCTAGAGAGTTGGTTCATGTCTCAGGTGGGCATCACAGAAAAAGGGAGAGCTGAGGGAAGAGGAGCATGTTCCTTTTAGATCTGTTGAGGGAGTTAGATTACACCTTCAAGAGCAATGTGGAAGAAAGTACAATGACATTTAAGAGAGAAATAGAGAGATAAGACATTTCCAAGGTGTGCCTTGTTGCAGGGAAGCTGATGTCAAGGCAGATAATCAGAGGAGAGGAGGGGGGACCTCTAAGATTGAGTCCAACCTTCTTGGACAAGAGAAACAAGAAAAGGGACATGAGGGGGACAATGAGATGGAAAACATAAAAATGCCATTCAAAATCTTACTGTTTAGACTCTACTAAAAAGTCATGAGGGGTTGCTGTAATGGTGTGTCTCTGGAATTTGAGAAGTTTTGGCCATATAGATAAAATAGTTTGTGTCTTAAAAAAAATAATCAAGAATCAATTGAAAGCATTTGGCTGAAAGTTAAATCTTAAGATGAGGAAGAAGTAGGAGTAGCTATAATACAGGTGGTGCTGTTGGCATCAAGCACAGAAGCAGCAGAGGAAAAGAATTGTTCATGGAAGGAAAATTTGGAACTTGGTTTAAACTGGCTGTGAGGTTTGTTACTCCAGTAGTCTCCAAGAAAATGCAAGACAGATCAGACTAAAAAAGATAGACCAGGAATATTTTACTCAGTTCCAGCTGTGAAGTCACAAGTTCAGCCTACTAGAGGTTCCCAGAGGAAAGTAAAATGGTGAAGACAAGGAGATGACACGAGCGTAACCAAAGACAGAGTGAAGTATTGTCATGACTGCTGGTGGGTGGCTGTGCTGGGTACGCTTGGTTCGACCTGCCTGCTCTAGAGGGACTTTGCGGGGATATCAAGGTGCAGTTTTACTTGGAAGTTGAGTTTCTTAGACCTGGGATTACTGAGAGTTATTACATAAAAGCCTCAGACTAACGGTAATTTGAATAGGAGGAGGTGCCAGAGAGCAGAAATTGAATAACCAGCTTCCATTCTGCTGAAAATAGGATCTGGCAGGTCATTCCCATGGTTTTGACTCAAAATGAACCTCAATCAGTCAGTTGTCAGCACAGTGCCTCCTTTTAATTACCTGGACTAAAATTACAGTTCATTTGCAGACACTTGAACTCAGAACAATTAAGTCTGTTAGACATACTGTGGTAAAAACAGCTAAAAAGGCTCACCTTTTTGGCAAAATGAGTCCTTCAGCTTTTGACTTGCCCAGCTGAGTGACCAGAGAGGAAGCACATGGCTGGCACAGACACCAAAATACTGTAAGACACAGTTTGTACTGGATTTTTATCACCTGGTTGCTGCATGGCTTCTTTATTGTTAATTTAAGGTAAAAAAAAAAGAGAGAAAAAGTTAACTCAAGAGCATCATATGCATGACAGACAAACCCAAGTCTACGTAATACTCAGTACTGCAGAAATGTATAGCTGAAGGAATGGACAACATCTCTGCACTGCAAAAAGGCTCGTGAGGAGACACAAACAAATATAGCAGCTTTGATGTGGAGATACAAATAGGTCAGTTATGCATGAACCCTGCTGCGCAGGGACTGGTGCATGCCAGGAGACATGCCAGGGATGGGGGACAAAGTCTATGTAGCAGGGTAGTAGGCTGTGAGGAGGGCAGAGAAGAACAACTGGGGTCTTCCTGGCAGGGAAGAGGGAAATAAAGTAGGTGAAAATCAGACCAACTGTGTGGACTCGTAGCAAAAGTAGTAAAAGAGCGAAGGGGAGGTCAAGGTGGTGGATCTGCTCTGTGGGTGACTCTGGGCACACGCACAACCGGGAGGCATCTCCCTCCTCACAGAGCCCTAAGAGACAGCAGATCTCAGGAGAGTGGAGTGCCACTGAGGTTGTTGAAAGAAAGGTCCTGGCTGCTTACATTACAGATACTTATTCTCTGCTCCCTCTGCATTTCTGACTCTTTTCTCGCTTTCCTCTTGCCCCATCTTCCCTGTATATTCCATGGCAGACTGCTTTGCTGATGTTGGTTCATCCTTACTGCCTGTCCTTTGTAAATGTCTTTAAAACATACACCAGTGTGTAAACATGGGCATGGACTCCCACTAGCAGATTATTGGGATTGTTGGTCACCAGCTGAAGAAATGTTGTTTGCAGCAAGACACCCACAAGACCAGCCTAGAAAAGTGCTCTGGCTCCTTGTGGCATCCCCAGATCCGAAAGGTTGCTGCCTCTGGATGAAATCTGGTGCTATTACACCCATGCTGGTGCACATCTGCCAGCAGGTGAGAGCACCGGTGGGTCGTGCCCAGGACTGGCATGGGGAGTGCTCATCCCCAACCAATGGAACCCCCTCTTTGCCTCCCTCATTGCCCAGGCACAGAGCTGACCCAACCTGCCCTGCACCTGGAAGCTGATAGCATTGCCAATGCAGCCGTGTGTGATCTGTGCTCACAGCCCAGAGGCCAATAACCGTGTCCTGGGCTGCACCCAGAGCAGCGTGGGCAGCAGGTCGAGGGAGGGGATTCTGCCCCTGTGCTCCACTCTCCTGAGACCCCACCTGCAGTGCTGCCTCCAGTGCTGGGACCACCAACATCAGAAGGACATGGAACTACTGGAGCCAGTCCAGAGGAGGCCACGAGGATGAT
>NW_010334464.1:16237-22551 GCF_000700745.2 Antrostomus carolinensis
GAGCAACCTGTTCTAGTGGAAGGTGTCCCTGCTGCTGGCAGGGGGGTTGGAACTGGATGATCTTTAAGGTCCCTTCCAACCCAAACCGTTCTATGACTGTATCTCTGCACGAAACTGGATCACTCTTAATCTGAATGACAAGACTTAGTGTCTAAGTCTTCACCCTCCTCTCTGGCTGGGAACCCATCCTTTCCTTCTGGATCTCTTCACTGGTGATTCATCTCAGCGCAGTGAGGGTACTTCCCAGAGAAAAGGGGGTGGGGTGCAAATTGAAAACTTGCAAATCCTTCACTCCTAAGGGATCTGAATATGCATTAACAGGGTCAAATGGGAAGGTACACAACCTTTGCAGAGCGCCTCAGAATTACACTATGTAATCATTTTGCGTTGAGTCTGTGCTCTGCTGTTGTGGATGTGGTAAAGTAATCTGAGATGTAATATAGGCATTATTGTCTGGGTAATCTCACAACACATTAATCAATGAATGGGTTCTTTTGGGAAGGTAGAGCTAACTTCACCATCTTACTTGCAATAGCTGAACATAAATACACATTTCCAGTCCAGCCAGTGCAGTCAAACTCTGTTGAGCTGCAGGCTGGAAGACTTATAAAATGTACACTGGGTACAGGCAGTGAAATCCTAGATAAGGTCTATTCTTCTCATATCTCAAGTGAACATGGGACTACTAAAGAATATAGACTGTGTTAACGTCCTGTAGTAAAGCCAAATCACTTAAATATATCTGAATGCTCCCATTATGCCCATTTCATAGAAGCAAGCTTTAAGTGGTTGCCAGATGTTATGCCCTCCTGAGCTTCCAGGCTTGGGGTTGGTTTTTTTTTCTTTTTTTTTAGTACTGTGTATTCTTTCCTCTCTCTGCTGTCCATCGATCTATAATGAAAGTTGTGCTGGTGGTTGGACTGTTTTGGGCTCGCTAACCCTTAGCACTGCGCTTGCAGTTCCCTGGGGTCCAAAGGTAAACCTAGCCCAGGAAACCCTGGGGATCTGTCCTGAGGGGAAGATGACAGAAAAATTTCTTTGGGAAGTCTTTATAGCTCTTTGCATTGCTTTTCCAGGAAGAAAATTTATATGTCGTGGTCTGCTTGGCTTTCTATGTGAATAACTAGATTTACACAGCTACTTTTTAGCACTGCTTCGGTGTTCAAACAGGCCTCTACAGTGCCTTTTTATGTGGAAATCTTGTAGCTGGGTGTGGTGGGGAAGCCGTTCAGTGACTCATACTGCAGGGAATTCCCTGATGAATTAGAGTATTTTTACTTCTGGACTTGTGCGCAGTTTCCTTTAACGCAGGAGCGAGTGGCTGATAAGAGCAGATTACAAAGGCCCATTCACCGTTCAGCTGCTGCGGGTTGAAAACGGGGTGTTTATGCTTTGCAAGGCTGAAAATCCACCCCATGTAACATGGTAGGTTCATCATATTTTCATCATTAGCCATCCCAGGTGCCACAGTGTCACAGCGCCGTAAAAAAACCCGAGGCTGAAGTGGCTGGTAGTGAAGCACATCCCGGAGCAGGGATGGCTATAAATACCAGCGATCGGTTGGTAAATGTCAGGCTTCCTGACAAAACCCGGTGTCTTCAGCTGTCGGCAGCGCTGATGGCCACCTGTCAACGCAGTCAGAGAGCCCATGTGAAACGGGGAGTTTTGGGCTCCCCCAGCATTGCCTCTTGGGAGGAGCAGAAGAGGTTGGAGGGTCCTTCTTCCAGCCCTTGGCAGTGTTCCCCTGGTGAAGCCTTGGCTTTGTCATGTCAACTGCTGCTGGCACCAGGGAGCAGGGCACTGCGCTGGGGCTCTGCAGGGCTTTTGTCCTGCAGATTTGCATGCAGATGTTTTGTTTTTATTTCCTTTTTGTAAAAAAAAAAACAAAAAAACCAAAACAATACCTCCACAAAATAAACCAAATCCGTATCATGCCTTGACAGAACTTTTTAGCTAGATAAAGCGGTGTCTTTCTATTCAAAATACTGCATTATAAATCTTAAAAATGCCAAAATGAAGCCAGGTATTTGGGTTGGAGAAGACACTTCTTATTACTCGGTGAAAGTAAACAGTGAAATGAAAGGGAGTGAAATGAGAGCTTTGGAAAAGCCGTTTTCTCCCTTTTCCTCCCTGCCTCCTCCTCTCCTTCCTCTTCCCACTCCCTGTATAACAACTGCCCATTTGGGTACGGTAATTCCAGAGAGTAAACTTTTAACGGGAATGCCTGAAATGTGTCTGCTTCAGCTTGGTGTTATGTCTGTAATTTGAATTATTTGCATTTTGGAAAGGTATAAATTGCTCTGGTGTACTTTGCTTGGCCAGCAGCCAGGAGGGAGTTGCCGCGGGCCTGAAGCAGGCGGCCGCTGCAGATGTGGCAGGCGCACAATGGAAACTTCTGTGGTGGAGCAGCCCTGGCTCCTCCAGCATCCCGCCTCTCCCCAGGCTCCACGCCGTACGGGCAATGTGGACAAAACCGTTTTCTCCAGTGCGGGCAGATTGTCCTGATGCTTCAGGCTCCCACAAACCATCCCTGAGCCATTATTCCTTTCCCTTTTTTCCCCCTGCCCTCCCCCTCCCTTTTTTTTTTTTTAATTTCAGCTGAACTATATAAACCTGCAAAACATGTTTACTGTAAGAGGTTGACGTAGTGGTCTAAGGTTTCCCTCCTGGAGCTGGTCCCAGTCCGTGGGCGTTGAGATTTCCCTCTTGGTTCACCAGACGTAATATGAGGAATTGTCTTTTTTTTTTTTTTTTTTTTTTTTTTCTTCTAATAGAGAAATAGCATGTTAAATGAAATGTCACTAGCTGTTAATGAGTTGTCTATTCCCTACTTCTTCTTCCCTCTCTTCCCCTCAGTCGCTGAACTGCAATGGTCTGGACAGTCTCAAGGGAATTTCTTGGAGCAAAACCCGTATTGTTCTTATTAAGCTTCCAAAGACGAGCCACGGCTCTGGATTTTTATTTTCCTAATAGTTTACGTTACAGCATTTAAAATATTTCTGAACAAACTCTCTTTGTCATCATAAAAATTTCAAAAGCACGTAAAGGCACTGCTGTGTGAAGTAATTGAAAGGTTAGCGAGAGATGGAGTTGTTCTGAATTTTACTGGAGTATTGGCAGGAAATAAAAACCAGAAATCTGAATCAGATCATTCGTCTTGCAAAGCAGAAATTAAACAACGCAAAAAACCTGAACTTCTGGTAATCCGTTTACAATGGCAAATTGAACGTGTTAACTACTAGTCTGGATGTCTGTAGATTTATTTTTTCTTTTTTTTAAAAACACCAACAAGCTCCCTAAAAGCAGAAGTTCCTAGACTTTGTAAAATGTGCGATAGCATCGGTGTTGTGTTACTTTTACAACTGATGGGATTAACTGGGGGGGGGTGGGAGGGCTACAGGGGCTCTACAGGGAGTGGGTGGGAGATAAAGGAGCCTGCTCCCAGCCAGGGATGTGTCCTGGCTTCCAAATTTCGGTCGAGTTTTTTCTACTGACAGCTCGGGGGAAGCATCTGTTGGATAAATTGTGAAGCCATCACCAGTCCTCCCAAGAAGTCTGCTTCAATTCTGGCACTTTCAACAGGCATCCCTGAGGAGACTCAAGGACGGTCTGGCTGCTCCTTCTCTCCCCACAGCTGAACGTGGCAGTTACCAATTAAAGGGATTCCTTTTCCAGCTTCACAATTTAAAATGTAGGAAGAAACCTAAGGGTAGTTCTACTAATTGTTTCCTACAGAAAGACCTGCCAAGTCCACTGGGCTGTTTGTGCTGCAGCTTTCGCGTTGCACTTCTTTCCATACGTTAAAAAGAAAAAGGTTTTTGGACGTTGAAACAATCGCCAGGACTAGTCCCTCAGCAGCATTCCTTTCACAGTAGGACAGCTGTACACAAAAATATTATTTACAGACATTTGTAATAAATCAGGCAGTTCTAAATGCGTCACCTCCATCCTGGCCATGGAAGCAAAAAGAGAATAAAAAGTGCATTCACTCTTTTACCTTTCCAAGAGCTGTTTTTCTAAGGCAGACCCATGTCTATGTGATGAAGTTCAAAATAGCTAATATTTGCATTTGCATGTCCCGTTGCTGCAATAAATATACAAAAGAGATGACATAAAGTCTCATTTTCCCTTTCATTCCGGTGACATCTGGCAATGGTAGGTCTCATGAAGCTGCATGTGTCCCCACTGCCCAGCTTAGACAGTGGTCTGCTTGTGGCCTTTCGTACACGTTTTGTGTTTTTCTAGGCCTGCAGGACGGAAACCTTACATTTTGTATTATTTTTCCTAATTTCTTTGCTGTTGAGTTTTGAAGCCGCAAGGAAGGAAAAAAACCCTGTTATTGACCAATGACTTCTGTATCAGTGAGGTGCAGGAAAAATTACCAGACAAAACCAGTTTCTTCCAAAAGACAGGTCCCCAGAAAAAGTGCTAGTTGTGCTTTAAATCTGTATTTCCTTGAAAACAGAAATATAGTAAATTAGGAGGACCCAGCACACCACTAGAAGCAGCTCCAGAAAGCTATAGCTGGGAGCACTGTAGCTGAGCTAAACCAACTATAAAATGGAGTCAAAAGTTACATTTCCCAGCCTATGGCCTTGCCTTTTGATCCCAACAGCAGAATTGTGGCAAGCTAGACTAGGAATATATTAAAATTAAATACTGTCTAGCTGAGGAGCTTCCTTAATACTAACCTTTTTGTTTTGTTTAATATTAATGTTGAATATGACTTACTGCATAGGTAGCAATCAAAAGGCCTCATAGGTAGCAGTAGTTTTATCTGGAAGTTTGGGAAACAAAGGTGTAGAACAGTTGCATATTTTGTCCAAACTAGTGGCAGAATAAACTCCTGGCGGCTTTCCCCCATCACAGTATCATGCACTCTGGATTGTGGTTCCCTCTTTCAGAAAAGCTAAGTGGAGTCTCAGCGTGGGTTACCCAGATAGCCTCCTGGTTGGGCAACGCTTGGCCAATGCCTTCTGGGAGCTGTTTTTCATATATGCAGTGCCCCTTCAAAGAGTTTTTTGTTTTGTAAAAGTCATTCTTTTGTAGGCTTGGGAGAGGAAAAAAGGGACAGAACTAGATATCTTTTTCTTTTCTCTTTTAGATGGTCACCATGTGTGGGAAATGGAAGCCAAAACCGACAAAGAAATGTGCAAGCCAGTAAGTCTGCCTTAAATATTTTAACATCAAGATGAAAAATATATATTGCCTTCTCCAGCACTGTTACTAAAGAGGGATTTTGAAGGCTTTGGCACTGTGTCTCCCCACTGAAACAGAACAAGTACTTAGGCCTCCCCTCCTGGAAATCTTTCTTTAATGGGAGCGTGGGGTAAAAAGCCTTCATTGGAAGCTATCCCAAAAGTAGGAGAGACCATTTGGAAAATATTTTTTCATTGTCCGAGATGGGCCAGCCCTGTCTGCTCATCTTCTGTCTTGCTCGGTCAGTTCTTCCCTCTGCTCCCAAAGCAATTTCTGATCATTTTCCTTGGCTTTCGTCTACCATCATCAGAAGAAACGTGAGTCCCCTCGCAGGAGATGAGCCTCACGGTTGGAGAAGTGTGACTCCCTCAGCCATGACTATAAGTGGGAAATAGGGCCACTATTCCATCTCTGCAGGAATATGCAACATTTTGTTAGCTGCAAACCTGCTGGAGACATGCAGACAAACAATTTAAAGACCTTAGCTGAATGTGGGCCAAATGCTAAGACGAGCATTCCCCCTTATTCTTTCAAAAAGTGCCAAGGCAGGCTTCAATGGTCATAGCAGATTTCCCTGTGCATTTGTGTAAGCTGATGCCCTGACAGCTAAGTCGTTCCTTAGCTCCGTGCTGGAGCATTTGGTTTCTGCCAGTGGAAGATGATCTACACGCTCTCCAGCCAGAAGTAGTTCCCGTAGCACTAGATGTTCTTGCAAGATCTCCCATCCACAGAAGCTAGCATGCTTAAAATTTCCCGAGTTGTTATATGAAAAAACATTTCACTATGGAAGATGGAAATATTTGAATAATCATATGCCTGTCCTCATTCTCCTTTCAAAGGAAGTTGTGTTAGGGTGAGTTATATGGGGAGTGACCTGCCAGCCGATTGGTTGTGCTTTCTCCTGCTGAGTTAGAGACCACGATTTGATTGTGGTCTCAGATTCTTGTCAGAGGCAGAAGGGATAGAGCCTAGTCCATATATGGGATCATATTGGCTGTCCAAAGGGAAGGGGTGAAGGCTAGTGATTTTGTAAAGACCTGAGACAAATCTTATTTTCCTAATTCTGGAGTCCTTGGCCTGGAGGACACTGGGGGTGGTGGGAGGCCATCCCTGCC
>NW_010334465.1:0-569 GCF_000700745.2 Antrostomus carolinensis
GATTTCATGGGAAATGTGCCTGGTTTGATACTCAGGGGTCAATTTAATTCATTCTCTTACCCCCTCCCAGCCCAGCCCAGCCCAGCCCGGCCACCTCTGCAGGGTCCCATCTGAACCCAGGTACCATGTCCCCTCCCAGCTTCATCCGTGTCCACAACTCTCAATTCTCTGTGTTTTGGTTTGGTTTGGTTTTTTTTTACTGGTTTGAATTTTACAAAATTCTACGTGTCTTACCTCAAACACACGCCAGAGGCAGGGAGGGGGGAGAAGGAAGGATAAAGGACCAAGCGCAATGTGTGGCAGAATTGTATGTCTGTATATATTGAGATATATATATACTGGGTTTAAACCTATCAACACAAATTGTTCTTTTTTTATTTTTTTTCTGGATTTTTTTGTTTGTTTGTTTATTTGTTTTATCTCCTGTTTCTTTCCCCTGCCCTGGGGCAGTTCTGTGAGGGGAAGGTATGAGCACCTCTCTGTAAGTAAAGGCATTTTTCTGGTATCACCCACTGAAGGAATTACTCAGTTTTCCATGGGTTGGTTTGTTGTTTTTTTTTTTTTTTTTT
>NW_010334465.1:675-1258 GCF_000700745.2 Antrostomus carolinensis
CTGGGGAGCTGCTGGGGAGGCCAGCGGAGGTGAAGGGAAAGCAGCAGCTGAACCTGCATTAAACCAAAGGGTTTCTTTGCTTTGTTTACACACTCACCGCCCGAGAGGATCTCTCTGGATTTAGGTTTTTGTCCTGGAAGTGTTGGGAAAGGTAGGGACAGGCCAGAGCTGGGGGTTCGGGGACCCTCTGCTCCCCAGAACCCAGCTGGGGACATCCCCATCCCTGCCATCCCTGACACAACTTTTTCCTTTTTTATTTTTTCCCTTATTTTTTTCCCCCCTTTTTTTTTTTTCCTTTTTTTTTTTTTTTTTTTTAGTGCTGGTTGAAATTAAGTTTCCTAGATCATGTCCTGAGGGTCACACTTCCCCTCAATTTTTTCCCCTTTATATTTTTTCTCTTAATTTTTTTTCTCTTAATTTTTTTCCCCTCAGTTTTTTCCCCTTTATATTTTTTTCCTCTTAATTTTTTTTCCTCTTATTTTTTTTCCCTCAATTTTTTCCCCTTATATTTTTTTCTCTTAATTTTTTTTCCCCTTAATTTTTTTCCCCTTATTTTTTTTTTCCCCCTCCTTATTTTCTTTTT
>NW_010334466.1:0-227 GCF_000700745.2 Antrostomus carolinensis
AGCAGGTGAAGCAGCCCTGGACTCTGGTTCTGCGCTGGCTTTGCTGGATCCATGGGAATTTGGTGGTTTCTACAAGGATTTGGAGAATTTGTGGTGGCAGCACCTTGTGCTGGGCTTGGTCAGAAGCCCAGAAGGACTCTCCAGCTTGGATCAACACTGGTGGCAGCAATGACATCTCATTGACCTCTGGGCATGGCTGTTACTCCCGGAATGCACCCTCCCTCCCC
>NW_010334466.1:255-2306 GCF_000700745.2 Antrostomus carolinensis
CACCTCCATCCACATAGTGCTCGGAGATGAACCAAACCACGTCAGTCCTGGTGGTGCCGGGACTTTGTTGACCTGTGCCACGCTCTGGAGATGGCTGACCCTGTCCTGCTCGGTCTCCTGACACCCAGCTTGCTCCCATCCTTGGCTCAGTGGGTGTTTAACTCCTCACAGCAAGAACAGGAGATGGATATCTCCATCTTCTTCCACCCATCCCAAAGACACACTCCCTAAGTCTGGGGAGCAATGCTACCTGAGGGACACCCGCGGTGAGAGCGGCCACCATCCTGGCAATGAAGAAATGCAGGACCAGGTGGTGATGCCTGGAGGTGTGATGTCAACATCACTCTCCTCCAGGCTGGGTGGAGGTCACCTCGTAGCTGGGAGAACTTTCCTGGTGATTGTGTGGGTCATGGAGGGATGGATGTGAAATGGGTGGTGGGGAAGAGGGGACAAGGTGTCAGGCCACTCTGGTGACCTGAAACCCATCGCAGGCAGCAGCACGTGGAGGTGCCAGGACATGGCTGGGATTCACCTTTCAGCAATTTGAGTCAGAGAAGGTGGATCCTTGTTGAAGACCATCCCTGGCAGCAGCTGTGGTGTCCCCGGGGTGGGGTTCAGATGTGCAGAGGTGGGGGAGACCCGTTTGTGTGACAAGATGCTGTTGAAGGAGGGAGCGACCCCCAGGTTCACGTGGGAGGGTCATCAGGGAAGGCAGCTCTGTGGAGAGTGCAGGTAGGGGTTGTCTTCTGGCATCTTCTGGTGATGAGGAGGATTTCTTCTGCTGGAGGATTGCTCACCTTGATGACTCCTTCACGCAGGACCTGGGGTGAGGGAGGGAGAGGCAAGGAGACACAGACATGGAGCAGAAACATCTGGAGCAGAAACATCTGCTGTGGCTACTTCAGAGCAGTGCAAGTCCCACCCAACAGCAGCGTCCCATCAACATGCTCCATGGCTGGGGCATCCACAGACCTTCCCACCCATCTCCTGACACATCCCCTGCTCTGTCATGGGTTGTCTTCTCCCCGTTCCCTCTAACATTGTCCTGCCTCATGTTCTTGATCATTGATCAATCATCTTGATCAATCCTCTGCCACCATCTTCCCTCCCTCACCTGTGCCCCATAACACCTTCTGCCTCTCGGAAATCTTCATCCATAGACCAAGACCAATGGATCCAACCTTGTAGGTTGCTCCCAGGGCTGAGCTCACACCCTTGAGCAGCATCCAGGTCTGGTCTATCCTCAGCCTGGGCAGGAGGAAGGTGTTTTAGGTGTGATGGGTCCTCTTCATGGCCTGGGGTGAGCTCCTGCCTGCAGGTACCACCAGCAGCCGGGGGGTTGTCCATGTGCATCCCCTGGAACAAGCTGGCTCTGGCCCTGTGAAACCTGGTGGATGAGAGACCTGGTCCTTCATTTCATTTTTGGGATGTCAGGGTTGGGAATCACAGACCTCAGAGAGGGGAGAAGCTGTCTGCTGGGCAACCTGCAGGAAGACATTGTCCTCCTTTCTTTTCTTATTGCCCCAAGCTGACCTGCAGCCGGATGAGAAGCTCGTGGAGCTCAAGGTGATGAACCAGCATCAGTCTCTTTTCCCTCCATTCTCTATCCAGGGTGTAGGAGACAAAGCTCAGGAGCTGATGGTGTCCTCTCATTTCCATGGAGCATCACGTCGAAGGGTGGGTGTGCTCCACACTGGTCTCCCACATCACACGTCCCAGCAATGGACAGGTCCATCAGGATGGTGGTGATGATGGGATCCAGGTGGAAGCCCTTCCAGCAGAGCACAGGATGGACGTGTCGTGTCACATCTCCCACATAGGTGGGTCTGGCCACCTCCCATGTGCTCACTCCATCTCTCCACCGCTGCCAACAACCTCCCAACCTCCTCAGCACAATCACCCCGGGAAGGTTGTGAGCAGAGGCCGGTGGTTGGAGCTGGGACAGGGTGTCCCCCTCTGCCTCAGGTGCCTCCACAGCCTCTCGGTGTCACAGCAGCCACCTCAGCTGGACGTGTGGGACGTTCCTGGGTGGTTGCAGGTCGGTGTGTACG
>NW_010334467.1:0-6161 GCF_000700745.2 Antrostomus carolinensis
GGGGGAAGGGGGGCTGGGACGGGACGGGACGGGCGGTTCTTCTCAGCCAGGCGGCGCACAGCGGTGAGACCCGCGCCCCGGCAGCCCCCGGCGTACGCCGCCGAGACCTCGGCCCGGCCCTGCCCCGCCTGCACTTCCCAGCCTGGCGCTCCCCTGCCCTGTCCCCTGCCCTGCCTGCCGGTCTCTGCCCAGTCTCCAGCTCTCCTGCAGTGAATATAAAATTGAATATTGTGATTCTTCCCAAGTCTCTTTATTGTCCATCAACTTCAGATTGAGGAGGTGTTACCTCTGACACATTCCCGTTTTCTCGTTTTAGGACGCCTGTGCCAAAATTGTGTGTCCAGTGTATTCTGCGCAGGCAGTGTGATCTATTTAAGGTAAAAAATGCACTGAGGAACATCTCATCACGTTTGATTGTAAAATTCAGACATATTTTCTGAGGAAACTGGTATTTAAAACCTCACAAAAGTGCATATTGCCATTGAGCAAAGCCAGAAATATGCCAGTTTTTAGGAGTGGGAATTAGAAGAGTAAACTTGCATAGGGCTCAAAATATTCATAACAGGATCTTCCTGATAATTTTTAATATGGCATGTGTAATTCATATATAGCAAAACTGTTAGCACTTCTAGGGCTTGAGCTAAGAAATTGTTTAAATTAGAATACTAACTCTCCATGGCCCACCATCCTGTTTTATGTTTTAATTAAGAACTCCCAAATACAGAAGAAGCCAAAATCTGTTGAAGGCGTAAATTAAAAGGCAACAGAAGACAAATGAAGGGGAAAAGTTATGCCACTCTATGAACCGGCATCTGCTTGTTTTAAGTAGCAGAATAAGCTGTTGCTCTTAATGCAGACCTTTCTCCACAATGTATTTCTCCATCTTTTCTCAGCATTCAATAATAGCATTTTTTATTACAATTTCTACTTTAGTAGTCGTTGTTATGCTCACTGTGCTGTTGGATGAACCAGGATGCTTCTGCCTTTTTTTTTTCAATAGCTAGTGTACCCTTGGGCTGGGTACAATGGATACACAAATATGGTCTTAAAAGACTACTGTAATTTATTTATAATGTTGACCATTCCTTCTGAAGCTGAGTGTGTGAAAACAGCATGCACAAAAGAACAGGCAAGCCACAGACCAATCTGCAGGCTCTTTGCAGACTCAGATAGTAATTGTTTCTTTAGCTTTACCCTATTCTTACTTTTAAACTCATCTTTTTCATTCCCAGAGATCCAAATCTCTGTCCCTAAGGTTAAATTCAAGTTCAGATCTAATGGCAAAGTTCCCATCAACTCAAAGAAACCGAAGGTGCCGTTTGTTACCTTTTCTAGGAGAGCTTAGTTTTGTGGCACAAAGTAACTGTCTCCAGAAGGTAGCCAGAGCCAAAACACTTCATTGTCTTGCCTACTGCTACATGCATTACTATATTTTGGAATACTGTGGACTTTGATGAGGAGAATGATACTGTTAATAGATAAAATGCATCTTCTTTTGTTAGGTCATACCAACCATTTAGAACAAAAAGCATTATCTGACAAAGAATATGGTGTTTATGCAATATATAATAGTTACAATCCCTAACTATTTTAATAGAGGCTTTGGGACAGAATATATTCACAGTCTGTTAACAGGCAGGTCAGCTGAGATTCACCCGTTATCAAATATGATTCAGCTGGTTTTGAATTTAACATAGATTCTAAACACCATGAAAATTAAGCATGAGGACTTATCACCATTTAAAATTATGAAATAGATATCATAAATCAGATAATGAAGGAGGCAAAAGAGCTTTCTTCATCAAGTTGTGAAAAAGTACTCTATCTGCATTTGAAAGGAAGTTTGCTTAGAAGGACTGATGTGGACTTCAGAGATTCAGGAACACAGGGCCCCAGTTATGCCTCTAGATAAAAAGGGTTAGTGAACTTTGTAGTATGTTACTGTATGGAAGTGTCAGGTCAGCTGGAAGGGAAATATGGGGAATATATTACAAAGTGAAGTAGTTACATGTAATTATTAAGCATAGTCAGCCAGAAGCCAAAAATAAAGAGTAAAGAGTGGAATTCTGTTCTCTAAATACATCTTAATAGTAGTAATCTCAATTTCAATGGAGAAAGAAAGCTAAACAAAAATAAATCTCTTAGGCATTGAAAGGAGCTGAAGAGAAAGTACATGACCGGAACAGGAAGCTCTGAATTGTGCTAGGCGCCAGCACTTTAGAAATAAAGGAGGATCATTTGAAACTAGGCTGGAAAGAGTTAAAGGACAGTTTACAAACCTCTTTCCCCAATCTGAAAGTATTCTTTTTATAAGAGTGCAACTAAAACCCAAACTGTTTAAAAGGTGAGAATAAAGTGCTAACAAAATAGTAAAAATTGTGTGAATGATTCAGCCATTAATTCATAATGTTAGGAGGAAAAAATGCAAAGGGTCGTCAAAATAAATATGATTAATGCATTATTTTATTAAATTCATAAAATGGGGACCCTATATCTCATTCAGATAGAAAGTATTGTTTATCTTCGGTTGTTTTAAATGGGTGTCTGAATTGCATTGTCATGATGCTGCAACTGGAGAAGTAGAAACAGATCACAATTCCATGGTGAAGCTGAAACAGTTTGAGTGAAATTAACTGGTTTTCTCCACCAAAAGGGATGTTCCATGCTGTTTAGCTCATGGCTCATCTCACCTGATGCTTTTGTGCTCCTCTGCATTAAGCATGGCTGCGTCATGAAATTGCATGCTGGACAGTAAGCACATAGGCCAAACCTGCTCCACAGGGCTGGAAGGGAAACGTAGGTCCCTGAAGGCTAGTCTGTCTGTCTCTCTCTCTCTCTCTCTCTCTGGGAACCGTAGCCCCATTGCTAACCTACACATGGCCCTCAGCCCTGCTGCCTGCAAAAGAGCTGCTTAGGCATTGGAAAGGAGGGATGCAGCAGTCCCTCTTCTCTTCCCACTTTCTTCTCAAGCCCTTTGCTGGGTTGGAGGAAAGATGCAGGAGCAATCAGTCCTGGAAACCCAGCTGGATCTTAGTCCTGTGCACATAGATGTCCATCTAGGAAGCAGCTGGAAATTCTGAGCTCCCCAGGAGGGATCCACAATGTGTAAAGCCTTCAGTTTACATAAGTAGGTTTCTAATGTCTTCCAGGAAATATCAGGACAGTTTCACTGTGGAACAACTGAAGAAAATCTAAAATGGGTAGAAATGCATTGAACTCTATTCATCCCTTAAATTAGCATGTTGGGTTTTTTGTTTGTTTGGAGTTTGTTTTCCCCCACTTAATCTTTGGGGAGGAAAAGCTGTAACTGATTTCCACAAAGAGGGAAAGAATTTTCCAAGAGAAAACACTTATTTTGTCCTGGTTTTCTATCTGGCTCTAAAAAAATAGTAGGAAATCTGCCAGGGTTGAAGACACAGTGTAGGCAACACTCTAACTTGTTACAAAATGCTGTCTTAGAAGTGTGTAAGGTGCCTTTTATTGTAAAACCAGATAAATACATGGTGAACATCTCCCTGCAGTTACTAAGGCAGGAACAGACCCAGAGTGCATAATGGAAGTGAAGTTCCAGCACAAGGGAAGCTGCATAGTTTCGATACTGACTTCAGTGGGGTGGGATTTTTCCTTGGGATGGTGGAGTTCAGGTCAGGCACATTTGTGGCACCACAGAATTGCTGTGAATGTACTAAGCCATTCAGACCTGACTTCTGAGAAGCACTTGAATGTGTCCTTGCATGACCATAAGCCACTGGTGATCCTGCTGCGTTGTTTGCTATACAGGCCTGCACAGCAAATGAATGTCCCTGCCTCAAGGAGTTTAAAGCTCAGATCCTGTGAAGATTTACATAGACAGCTTGCTTTATGCACTGCAAAATGTTCCAGGAAAATTAAAGAAACAGCATACTGAAAATGTTTCATACATTTATGGATTAGCCTTGAGCTCTCTCAAGAGGCCGTATAGCTGGATATGAGCCTACCAGTGATTGTCCTTTACTCAACTGTAGAGGTTTTTCTTTCTTGTCAGCTCAGTGCAGTAGAGCTGAAACTAAGTTTCTATTCTAGCTCTATTTTCATTGGTAATTTTCTTTTAGTCAGCACTTGCTTTGCTTTCAGTCAACTGGGAATTTTCTTTCTCCCCAAAAAACATTGAGAAAAATTACTCCAGTTTCTCATTAGGATTAAAAAAAACCCCAAACCGATAAACATGCTTTCTTGGAACAAGTATCCAAGAAACGGCACAACTCTAGTTTGAGATACAGTACTTGCAATTTTTAATGCTGAATTTATTTGTTAAAACAGCATTTTGGGGTGGGGAGGGAGGTTCGTAACTGCCCTTTAGTCATGGCTATTGTACTTAGCTTTGCAGAACAGGTAATCTCAAAGAGCTGGAAAAATATCCAACCCTTATGGTAGAGTGACCACTTCTGCTGGGAAAGCTGTGTAACTTTCTTAGCCAGTCTGGATCTGATTTGCACTCACTCCACTGAGAGCTCTGCCCAGGACTTCAGTGACCACAGGATTACTCCCCAAATCCTGAGCTAAAGATGTGCTGCAAACAGAGGCCCAATTACCTTCTCTGTGCCCACTGTGATGACTTAAACAATTTTTTTCATCATTGTGGTGTCTTGCAAATAAATGAGCTGCCAGAGACATGAAAGCAGCAGGAGCGTTTTCAAGCTGCAGGCCAGGAAGGTTCTTGGATGTATGCTTAACCTGAAGCAGAAGAATAGTACCACAGCTGAACCAGATCTCTGCTTTGAGGCTGGGGTTAGTCAAACACACAGACTAAACCCAAACCAGAAAAATCACAGGAAGCTGAACCTTCCCTTGCTTTATGTGATTAATACTGAATACATGTAAAACCATTTAGGAGGGAAGTTCCTGGGGAGACTGTTCTTCCCCAAGGATATCTCACCATCATCACAGAGACATGGTGGAATGGCTCCCATGACGGGAGCTTTGGAATGGAAGGGTACAGGCTCTTCAGGAAGGAGAGGCAGGGGAGACGAGGAGAGGGTGTTGCCCTCTATGTCAGCAACCAGCTGGAGTGTATGGAGCTCCACCTGGGGATGGATGAGGAGCTAACAGAGAGCTTATGGGTCAGGGTTAAAGGGAAAGCATGGAAAGGGGATGTTACAGTGGAGGTCTGCTACGGGCCACCAGAGCAGGGACACCAAGCAGATGAGGCCCTCTATAGACAGATAGGAGCAACCTCACGTTCACAAGCCCTGGTCCTCATGTGGGCATTCAATCACCCCAACATCTGCTGGAGGGAAAACACAGCAGGGCACAAACATTCCAGGCGGTTCCTGGAATGTGTGCATGACGGTTTCCTCCTCCAAGTGACTGAGGAACTGGTGAGGAGAGGTGTCATAAATGTGAAGCTCTCAGGCAGCCTTGGCTGTCGTGAACTTGAAATGGTGGAATTTGAGATCCTCAGGGCAGTGAGAAGGGCGCACTGTAAGCTCACCACCCTGGATTTCAGGAGAGTAGATTTTAACCGCTTCAGGGATCTGCTTGGTCATGTACCATGGGATGAATTCCTGGAAGGAAGAGGAGCGCAGGACAGCTGGCTTATACTCAAAGATCTCTTCCTCCAAGCCCAGGACGATGCATCCCAACAAAGAGGAAGGCAGGCAAAAACAGCAGGAGGCCTGCATGGATGGACAGGAAGATCCTGAAGAAACTTAGGATCAAGAAAGAAGCCTATAGAGGGTGGAAGGAAGGACGGGTAACCTGGGATGAATACAGACAAATTACCCGAGAAGCCAGGGAACAGGTTAGGAAAGCCAAAGCCCTGACAGAATTAAACTTGGCCAGGGATGTTTTCTACAGGTATGTTGGGGAAAAAAGGAAAACTAGGGAAAATGTGGGCCCTCTCCGGAAGGCAACGGGAGATCTGGTCACCTAGGACATTGAGAAGGCTGAGGTGCTCAATGACTTTTTTGCCTCAGTCTTCACCAGCAAGGGCTCGTGCCACACTACCCAAGTCCTAGAAAGCAAAGGAAGAGTCCAGGAGAATGAAAAGCTATCTACTGTAGGAGAAGATCAGGTTTGGGAGCACCTAAGGAACCTGAAGGTGCACAAGTCCATGGGACCCAATGAGATGCATCCATGGGTCCTGAAGGAGCTGGCAAATGAAGTTGTGAAGCCACTATCCA
>NW_010334468.1:0-357 GCF_000700745.2 Antrostomus carolinensis
TTATATTTTTATATATATATATATATATATGGAAAAACCCAAAGGCCAAGTACCACTGTGAAGTTCTCAAAGAAATCCAACTTGCTCTTTTTGAATAAGTGGGACTGGTTGAAACTCTCCCAAGTTTAAAAATCTCCATTTTGGTACAGCAATAAATCCCTTCAGGAGCATCTACAAGCAGGCACAGCTCCAGCTGTCCTTCCTCCACACTGCCTCGACTTACGGAAAAGAATCTCAGAATTGCCCAGATTGAAAAAGCCCTTTAAGCCCATCAAGTCCCATCATGAACCCAACACTGACAAGTCCCCGACTAACCCATGTCCCTCAGCACTGTGTCTACACCACTCTTCAATCCCT
>NW_010334468.1:552-8838 GCF_000700745.2 Antrostomus carolinensis
TCCCCCCTCAGCCTCCTTTTCTCCGGGCTCAACAACTCCAGTTCCGTCAGCCTGCCCCCCATGCCACTCGGGGGGGAAGGTAGAGAAATGGGGAGCAAAGTGATTGGAGCCCAGGAAGAAGCGAGGGGTGGGGGAAGGTGTTGTAAGATGTGGTTGTTAATGTTTCATTGCATTACTTAGATGAAATGGCAACAAAGTAAATTGATTTTTCTTCCCCAGGTGGAGCCTGTTTTGCCCGAGCCCTCCCTGTCCTCATCCCAACCCACCAGCCCTTTGGTCAGTTTCTCTCCCCATCTCACTGTGTTGGGGGGGTGAGTGCAGGACCCCATGGTCCGAGCTGTGGGTGAAACCACCACAGGTTGGCAGCTTCCTCTCTACTCCAGCCAGCAAGTTCTAACCAGTATTTAGGAACCAGGAGAAAGGGACCGGGCACAGGCTGTAGTTTTTCCAGGCACAGCTGCTCAGCTGTCAGTGCTCTGCTGCTCAAGGACCTCCTGGGTTGCATTTTGTACACAGAAGTTCCAGCTCGTATCCATGAGTGATGAAATTGTGCCCAGATCTGTTCAAACTCTCTAGATTTTCTGGCTTCCCGCAGCAAGTGGCACCATTTAATTTGGTGTTGTACAAAATATTAATTATTCCTGCTTCATTTAAAACTATGATCTGATAATTCCCTCCTAATTCTTGTTATAAGCAACTGTCCCCATCTTTTCCTGCAGCATTTACCATCTTCCACACAACACCTTCAGCTGTCATTCTTCCAGATGGAAAATTCACCTTCCCTTGGGGGAGGAGGGTTTGATTTGTCTGGTTAATCTTGTGCCTGTTTAGTTTTTCCATTTGTTTTTTTAATTTCTGGTGAAAACTTGGTGAGCTGGTGTGATGAGAGCCAGGGTCTCTCCAGGGGACAAGCATCACAGCTGCATGTGGAGCAATCCTACGTTTTTGTCTTTTGCTGGGTTTTTTTATCAATTCCCAGCTTTGTTTCTGCAGTGACGTCCCTTGAGCCCCAACCTCAGCATGAGGCACTGGATTCCTCTGGGGGAGGTTGGCAGGTGAGTTGGTCTTGGCACAGATGTGAGCACTGACCTATCCATGTAACTCCTGGGGTTTTTTTGTACCACAAACACCAAAAAACCACCAGGCTTTTCCAAAGATCCCTTCATCACATAGCCAAGAAAGTAATTCTCACATAGGCACCATTCACATAATTAATTTCTGTATCTCATGCTACTACCCCAAAAAGAAAGGATATTTTTACTGCCATAAAAAAGGTGTATTAACCACAGACATCAAATATTTTAAGTTCACATCCTCCAAGCCATGACTGCAGAAAGACTGAGTGCAAGATTAAAAGAAAAAAATGTTTCTTTGCTGCCACTCTACAAATTTAAAGTTGTCAAGAGGTTGATGCATGAGCTGACAAAAATCCAAAGGGTGACGCAGGTAAAATACGGTGAGCAGAGAAGACTGGAGTTGTTCAAGAGCTTACAGTGATGTGAACAGAGATTACAGAAATCTGATTTTCAGGACAGACAAACAGCACAGCCCACACTGGCTCTTTCCACAGCGTGACAGGTCTGGGTACCGTGTGGGTAAATCAAATTTACAACAACTTCACCGACGCTTTACAGACTGTGGTAGTTTAACTTGGCTGGCAGCCAAACATCACACAGCCGCTCGCACATCCCCACCTTCCCCCCTACCCAGGGGATAGGGGAGAGAATTGGAGAGGTAAAGGTGAGGAGACTTACAGGTTGAGATAAGAACAATTTAATAATTGGAGTAAAATAAAATTAAAATAGTGATGATAGCAGTGATAATAACTAGAAAGAGGAATGGCAGATCCGGCTGAGCAGGCGAGCTGTCCAGCTGTCCCCGTGTTACCCTGGACATTTATTTTAGAGGAATTAAGCACCACGTGCTAACTGAGGAGAGAGCTAAGGCAGCAACTCAGCTCTGCTCTCACTTTCTGCCACTAATCCACCCGGTGTCACCAGGCAGGTTCCTCAGCAGCGGAGCTGTGGCAGGTGACATCGATCAATACTTGCTCATGTCCCAGCTCCCTGCTCGTTACCAAAATAGTCCCGGCTGTGCAGCCGGTAGAGGGGAAACCAGAGCTCCTGCAGTTACGCACAAGAGGGAACAGCAAAGTCTCCCTTCTCATACTTGGTTTGGGTCTAGGTTCTGCTATTTCTTAAAAATAGAAATGAAAATCAGTCCTGTGAAAGCATCTCCCAGCGCCCAGCTCCAGCTAGCCAGCAGTCCAGTGAAAAATGCTTCCGGATCTGCTTATTCAAGGACTACTGGGGGGAAAGACCATCTTCATCCACCCCAACAGTCTCCCAGGAGACCAGATATTGGCAGAGTTAAACCAATTTGCTGGTCCTACACCACATCAAATCTCCAGTGCCAGGGAAGCAGTGAGGGACCACTGACTTCTGCAAAAACACAAAGGAATGGAGAACCCCAGCCTACACCGCAGCGTGTGTGACTCTCAGCAGTGACTCCAGTGTGGCTCAGCTTTAAAACATCCCCAGAAGGAGTCAAGCTTTTTCTTTTTTATAATTCATTAATTCCACACTAACACATTGCTCCTTTTTGGATACAAGGAGAGAAGGACACCAAAGGATCTCAGAGCACCAGGAGGCATGGTCACCTCCTTCCCCCTCCTGGGTGCTCCTCACCACATCGAGAGATCTGCTGAAAACTGTATAGAGACAACAAGCTGTTCCACATGTGAGATCAACAGCTGGAGACACCTCAGAAGCAGCTGACTCCAACTCAACCATCTCCTCCCCAGATGTGTCACCTCCACCAGAGCCCCCACGCTGCTGAGCACCAGCGGGGAATGGTGAGGATGGGACCCTGCCACACCCTCCTGCAGCAGCAGGGGAACAGGTAGAGCCTGTGAATGGAGATCACAGAACCACAGACTGGTTGGGTTGGAAGGGACCTTAAAGCTCATCCAGTCCCAACCCCCCTGCCAGCAGCAGGGACACCTTCCACTAGACCAGGTTGCTCAAAGCCTCATCCAACCTGGCCTTCAACACTTCCAGGGAGGAGCAGCCACAGCTTCTCTGGCCAACCTGGGACACTGTCTCACCACCCTCACAGTGAAGAACTTCTTCCTAATATCTCATCTAAACCTCCCCTCTTTCAGCTTAAACCCATTTCCCCTTGTTTTGTCATTAACTGCCCTTATAAAAAACCCCTCCCCAGCTTTCTTGTAGCCCCTTCAGGTACTGGGAGGCCACTAGAAGGTCTCTCTGGAGCCTTCTCTTCTCCAGGCTGAACAGCCCCAACTCTCTCAGCCTGTCCTCACAGCAGAGCTGCTCCAGCCCTCGCATCATCCTCGTGCCCTTCTGATCATCACCGTGAGGATGCTCCTCATGCCCTTCCCCAGAAGGGCAGGCAGCATCAGACACAGACCTGCTTCTCTGTTCTCCTCACCTGCCCCCTGAAACGCTCTCCCAGTCTTCTGGTCTCCCAAAGCCAGCTAAGACAACTCCAGTGCATCATCCTGGGCTCTGCAGAACATCCCTGGGAAACACACGGGTTTTGGGGATCTCTCAGGATAAGAGGAGTCAGTTGAGAGGACTCCCTGCATGAGGAGACCTGAAGGAGCGAGGGACTCCTCTAGCAAATCCAGAGCCTCCTCCCTCCCAGGGCTCACTCACGGGGACACAACACTAGGAATTTCATTTCAATTTCAAACACACATTCATTCCACACCTTAATTATAAGATCTCTAATTGGGTCCACACATCATCAGCCAGGTGAATAATAAAGCAATTGACTGATGCCCTCAGCTCTAACTGCACAGCACAAGGATCCCACATTCATTTACAGACTGTCTTATCCCCTCAGTCCAGACCAGAAAAACCTGAAAAACCAGGAGTTTGTTTTGGTTTTTATCTCCCACCAGCTCCCTGGCCGGATCACAGCATCGCCCGCAAACAGCTGAGGCAGCGCAGGAACGAGCATCTGCATCCAAAACCAGCACTGCTGCCACTGGCCATACCCTGAGCACACGGGCTGAGCTCGGGAGTTCAGAAGTCAGCAAATCCAGAAAATAAGACAGGAAGTCTCTGCATTCACTATTTTTAGGTAAAGACACAAACCAAAATAACGGCGCGTGACTCCAGAGGCAGCAGCGCTGACGTCCTCCCGCAGCCCCGGGCTGTGTGGGAGCTCAGCAGCCGGCTCCCTGCGCCGCTCCACACCTGCTCTCGTGTCACCCACGGCCCCACGTTGGGAAGGGTGAAGGTAGAGACACACACCAACCTCCCCTGCACCTGAAAGCCTTTTCCAAACACACACCCAGCTCAAGGACTCACTTCTCGCTCTGGGGTAAGTGATGTTCGTGGGACCAACAGGCACCACACACAGCTCACCACAGCCACGGCCTGGCACCATGTCATGCTCCGCCAGGCAAAATGCACGTGCCTAGAAACTTCCATCTTCTCCTCAGCCAGCTGTATTCTCCATCAGCATTTACACACACTCCAGAGCTGCAATATTCAGGGACGGAGGGTTCACAATACCCAAACACAGCGTAGTTAATGATGGGACACAGGGAAGCACCTCGCACGCTGATCAACTTCTGCATGACCCCATGGGATGGCCAATTACACAAAAACACCTCTGCTGTGAGGACAGGCTGAGAGAGTTGGGGCTGTTCAGCCTGGAGAAGAGAAGGCTCCAGAGAGACCTTCTAGTGGCCTCCCAGTACCTGAAGGGGCTACAAGAAAGCTGGGGAGGGGTGTTTTATAAGGGCAGTTAATGACAAAACAAGGGGAAATGGGTTTAAGCTGAAAGAGGGGAGGTTTAGATTAGATATTAGGAAGAAGTTCTTCACTGTGAGGGTGGTGAGACAGTGTCCCAGGTTGGCCAGAGAAGCTGTGGCTGCTCCTCCCTGGAAGTGTTGAAGGCCAGGTTGGATGAGGCTTTGAGCAACCTGATCTAGTGGAAGGTGTCCCTGCTGCTGGCAGGGGGGTTGGGACTGGATGAGCTTTAAGGTCCCTTACAGCCCAAACCAGTCTGGGATTCAATGATTGTAAAAGTCAGACCACAGTAGTCCAGGCCCAGGGGCTTGTTCTCCTGCAAGTCAAACCGCTGGTGCTCTGGCATTCTGCTGCTCTCCACAAAACATGACGTTGAGCACAGGCTCTACCTGCGTGACACCCCCGGCAGCCAGCGTCCCAAATAACCATCCCACAGATACACAAACACATGAACATGCTGCCTTCCAAAAACGTGGTTACACCAAGTTCACATTGATGGTGTGTTTTCATAAGCCAGCAGCATTAGAAAGTGGTCTCCATCCACACAGCCCTGACCGCTGCTCGGCTGGAGAGCCGCACCTCGCAGTCACGCCACGGCGTGTGGTGGTTTTGCTGTGCACGCCCCTGGGGAAGCAGAGGTTCTTCTTGAGGCCCTGACCCAACCACAACTTTCCTCAGTGGGGTTGTGAAAGCCAAGTTTCAAAAACACTCTACCCACAGACATGTATCCGCTGCAGTTGCTAGCACAGAACAGCATCTGCAGGCGTCCCAAAGCCCAAACCCAGACAGGGACAGCAAGACGCTACATCAGCACCAAACCAAAGCGCCTTCCCTGGTGGCACCTTCACACACCCCCTTTCCAAAATAGATTTGGGGCATTTCCTGAAGTTACATTTTCATTTTAAGCAGAGTGTTACAAAATCAGGTGTTCACTACACCTCTTCTCTTGTGTAAAGCCTGGTTTCCATCATTCAAGGTAAGATCTGAGAGTGGTTTTATTTTAGGACAATTAGCCAGCTTTTGAATACATTCACAGATTTTGTATTCTGCAACTTGAAGCCGTGCTTGTTTGTGGGGAAAAAAAAACAAATGTGAATCCTAGAAGAGTTATGAACACTGAAATATTTCTAAAATACTCTGTTTGTTAAGTTCCTAACTGATCCATTACACAACGGAGCAGTGAAAATGACCCCCTGGGGAGGAGCTGCAGATCAGGCATGGGGCTCCGACAGCTCCCCAAAAACACTAAATAAATATGACATCACAGCCTAGTGTGTGTAGTGGGGAGAAGGGGAAATACACATGGAGAGAGACAGCTCACCTGTATGTGTAGGTCATTCATCTACCAAACCAGCCTAAGCTATGGGTGAAGAGAAAGCCAGAGCTCTGGCACTGGCTGGTGAACCGGTGATCCCTGGAGTGTCACCCATCACTGCACTTGGTGCCTCTCACAGCATTCCCAGTCCACATGGACCAACCCAAAGGCTCCAGAAGAAAGGCACACACGTCCTGCCTTCCAGAAGAAGCATCATTAGTTCATTTTTACTGGCTCTCTACAATTTACAGTCGCTACCAGGGGCTTTAAAAACCTGCTCAATGCTGTACAACCAGATGAGATGACGTTCGGTGCACACAGTGTTGTTTAAAACCCTTTGTGTCTCTGTGAAACCATCAGTTATTTTTAATTACATATGAAATAGTATCTGCCAGGGTTTCTGCACAATTTATCAAGCACAGAAGAGCTGGTTTAGGAGGAGGTTTTAAAAAGGATTCAGCTCGCATGCTAAGACGCACTCTACCTGACTGGTTGTTCCTCATGCGGATGGCTTTGGCCTTGGCCAGCTCCAGGGCCGTGACCCAGCGCTGCCTCTCCACTTCTGAGTTGGCCTTTAAGTGGTAGGTCCTTCCCCCGTTGGAAAGCACAATGTTACAAGAGTCCTCCGTATCGATGTGAGCCGTGGACAGGTTGATGGTCCCGCGACACGTGTGGGCCATTTCTGCCTGTGTCCTGCATGGGAACAGAGGGAAAAGGAAGTGTCAGCGTCCCTGTACCCAGCGTGTTCCCAGAACACCACTGCTGCACCCTCCGGGCAGCAGAGACCCACAGAAACATCCCGAGCAGGCAGTAAGCACATCAAAGCCACCACAGCTGGGTAAGCTCCTCAAACAGCAGCACAAGGACAGGCGGCGGCACTTAGATAGAGCTTGTTCCATTGTAGGAACACCATCCCCATCATGTGGGCTGCTGGTTTCACATCCTGCTGTGCCAATTGCTTCTGGTCACCCTAAAAATAAAATACCAACTGCACACCACGGACTGCACACCACCAGCCTATCCCAACTCATTTCCACTGCCTCCTTCCTCCCTTCTCCCTGCTATCCCACCTCCAGCATCCAGTATTTTGTGACTCTTCAGATCCTCTCCCTTCAATCATTGTCTTCTGTCTAGGTGTGCTCAGATCTTGCACACAAAGATCTCCATTTCCAAAGGCAAATAAAAGCAGCAACATTCCTCTTCAGCTGTTGAATTAACAAGCGACAGGACAAGAGGAAATGGGCTCCAGTTGGGCCCAGGGCAGTTGAGATGGGATGTGAGGAAGAATTTCTTTGCTGAAAGGGTTCTGAGGCATTGGAAGGGGTTGCCCAGGGCAGCGGTGGAGTCCCCATCCCCAGAGGGATTGAAAAGACAAGTAGATGTGGCACTCAGGGTGGCCATGGTGGTGTTGGGTTGATGGCTGGACTCGATGCTCTCAGAGATCTTTTCCAACCTCAATGATTCTATGAAAATTGCACTAAGCTCGCACCCAGGGGAGCAGAAGGCTGTCCTGGGGTTAACTTCCCAAAGCACCAGCCCTTCTCCCACCCCAGCTGGGCACACCAGGGAGAACCCACCCTGCAGCAGCCCTAACCCACAACCACCCCAGTGCTGACAGCCACATCGAGTACATCATGTCCAGGGGCCAAAGCCCCCCAGGCTGTACCAGAGCAGAGCACACCCCTGCCCCACACCGCAGTTCTGCTGGTCCCAGCCAGGGACAAGGCACAGCAGGTTGCTTCAAAGCCAAGACCTCTCCAGCACCCACGACAGCTCCTGCTCTCTTTCATGAAAGAGTATTTCCACATCTTTGGATGTTCTCAGCTCTCCACAGGCTTTTACCTTTATCAAAGCTGAAACGATCACTTAATTTTCTTATTTCTTAGTTTTCCCCTCTCCCCTCGGTGGTTCTCACAGCCCCAGGAGTGTGGCCAGTCCCACACCACCCACTCACTGATCGGGCAGTGGGCATCGCACCGGCTGAGAGCTGCCATCCTGCACATAGAGAGACACTTTGTCTTTTTTGGAGCATATCAGCTGCAGAAGAGCCACACAGAAACCAACAGCCACTTCTTAAAACATGACTCAACAGTGTTTTCAGAAGCAGCTAAAGTCACTTTTGAAGGAGGGAAAAAAAAAAGGTCACAAAGACTAATGGCTGGAGAGCAGCCCTGAGGAGAAGGA
>NW_010334469.1:0-615 GCF_000700745.2 Antrostomus carolinensis
ACAAGCAGAACTTTAACTGTATTATTATCCTAGCGTTTATCTCGCTTGCCTTTCTTTGTCTTTTACTTATTCCCTCCAGGATTTCCAGACTTGTTCAGTACTTGTCCGCTCCATTTTTGACAGACAAAAGTCTGTACTGTTTACGGTAGATTCATCTAGTACCTCAGCCTTTAAAAACTCTGGCCCAGCAAAACAAACTCGATGAGGAATGAACCGTTTGATTTGATAAGCATATAGGCTTCCAAGCAACGGTAATAAAGAGAATCGTAATAGTTAAGAAATGAGTACAGAGGAGAGGGGCAGTGAGGAATAATTAAAATCCGGGACGTTAAGTGCCCTGCAGAGTTTTGGTAATGGATAAAGGGAGCGTGAGGGAACGTGAACGAGAGCGTCCTGCCAGGTGAAAAAGCCCAAGCGGGTCCCTTCGGCTGTGCATCCCCCCGTTCCTCTGGGCGCTTTCTGTGTCCACCCTGCTACTGGTTTCCTCTCGGGGGGAAACAGCACACACACGTGTATTATACCCGGCGGTGGAAGAGTTTTAGAGATGAGGTACCGGAAAGTGCAAACGGCACCTGCGTCTTCTCTTGATTTTTTCTTCCCGCTGATCCCACCCAA
>NW_010334470.1:0-216 GCF_000700745.2 Antrostomus carolinensis
GTCCATGGCAGTATGGGGAAACTGAGGCACGGGCACTTGAAGTGCCTTGCATTGGAGGTAAAATTGGGCAGCAGACCCCCCAGCTGCCTCCCCTGGGCAAAGAGTCGCTGAGGGTGGGGTTTGTAAGGTGGGCTCAGCCCACCCCAATCGCTCTCTCCAGCCACTGGACAGCTCTGTCCTTGGAAGCCACCTGAGACAGGACCGCCGATGCTGCAG
>NW_010334470.1:321-603 GCF_000700745.2 Antrostomus carolinensis
TGAGCAACCTGGTCTAGTGGAAGGTGTCCCTGCTGATGGCAGGGGGGTTGGGACTGGATGAGCTTTAAGGTCCCTTCCAACCCAAACCAGTCTGGGACTCCATGATTCCTCTTGTGTATTTTCGCTGGGCACCCACCTCCGTGAGGATCCCACCCACAAAGGCAGCGTGGTGGGGATGGAGGCAGGGTGAGAGGAACCAGAGTGCCCTGGCAGATGGACACCACGGTGGGAGACCTGCCACATGTTCCTCCCTGCCCTCCATACGGATCTCATCCACCTCCT
>NW_010334470.1:725-1087 GCF_000700745.2 Antrostomus carolinensis
AAAAAGCGCACAGTAAATGGCGACCACCAGCCACTGGGTCTGCTCAGGGAGTGAGCAGAAACGCTCCTTATGGAGGAGCAAGGTGCTGGAGAGGGGACACGAGTGTCCCCCCAGCTCTATTTCACCAGCAGCCTCTGCACCCTCAATGACCAACAACCCTCAAGGGCTTTGCAAAGGGACTGGTGGGACCAGCCCCCCCTCCTCACTCCCTTCACCATCCCTCCCCCCACTCACCCCCAAACCCCACCAGATCGTGTCACCACCCCGGGGGTACCGATGGGTGACATCCCTGTGACAAGGGGCAGGGGGGACCCCCGAGGCTGTGACCAGGACCCCCGAGGCTGTGGCCAAGGGACCGGGAC
>NW_010334471.1:0-1998 GCF_000700745.2 Antrostomus carolinensis
ATTATTATTATTTTAAATTTTCTTTTATTTCCATAATTAAATGTTTCTTCTCTCCCCCTACGAGTCTCCTTCCCCTCGCCCCCCAATTCTCTCCCCTATCCCCTGGGTGGGGGCAGTGAGCGAGTGGCTTGGGCTTCTCTCACCCTACGAGTCTCCTTCCCCTTGCCCCCCAGTTCTCTCCCCTGTCCCCTGGGTTGGAGTGAGACAGTGGCTGGGTTTGGCTGCCAGCCCAGTGCCACCACCACAACTGGTTCTTGCACAGCTCCTGCTTGACCACAGCAGCACAGCTCAGGACAAGTTTTTCCAGCCAGCTGTGGAAAAAGCAGCTGTAAAAACACCCCAGACCCCTGCCCAGCAGCTGCACACACATCCCCAGAGGTTCCAAGCGGGAAGTTTTGACATGAAAGCTGACTGAAGGCCAAATCTGGGATGTCAGGCATGGTTGCTTGCTCCTGGCACCTCAGTGCTGAGCTCACACCCACAGGATGCAGTTGATCTCCCCTTCCACCAGCACAGAAAGCAGAGCAGGCTCCGTGATGGGAAGGCACAGCCACATTTCAGTTCTGTGAGGTATCACCGAGGCCAAGGATGATGGGACAGTGTCCTCTTCACCTCAGGAGGGAGGTTGTGCCAACTCAGAGAGTAAATACTCCAGCCACCCAGCCAGCATCTGCCTTTGTTCCCATTCCCCGCCTTGTTCAGTTTCACTTAATAACCACCAAGACAAAAACAAAGCTATCAGGGATCCCCAAACTAGAGGCAGAGCTCTCAGCTGGGAAGGATCAGCCCATTTACCATGTCAGGAAACATCAAAATACTCCATCTACTCAGTTATCTGACACAGAGCAGCGCAGCTGCAGCTCTGCAAACAGCCTGGACACCACACAGACACTCTTAATTCCCTTAGAAGGATCCAGAAGATCCATCTCCCAGCCTCCTGCACACTCAACAAGTGTTTTCTTTGCCCAACTCTCTTCAGTTCTATCACACCAGAACCTTTACGTGGCTGGAAAGCTCAGAAGATGCCAGGTGAAGTGGAAAGGCTGTGTGGCTCCAACCATATTAATTCATTTCCCCACAGGAAGGAAGGTTCAGGCTGCCCAGCACATCCCCCCGCCACGGGCTCCAGCAGACATCTGCCCTGTCCAAAGGCTGCCACTGCTTCACGACACCACTCCCCTCCCTTGCCTTGGGATCAGGTGGAGCTTTCCCCACCACATCCCCTCCCCTGAAGCATCACACCTCCTCACAAATAAGGCAGGCTTAGGCACAAAGTTTAAGGCACACCTCTGCACCCCAGACATGCTGTAACATCCCAACTCTCTGCTTTAACAAGAGCAGTGTTTACCCGTACCTATCCCAAGCAAGTCCAGCATTACTGGGAGCTCCACTGCCCTGGCCATTCACCCACCAGTCCTTTTAAACAGACCATTGCACTGCTCTGATTGCAACCCTAAAGGCTCAAGGACATCACACAAGTACCAGCACTCTTGAGACCACTTGGGTTTGGGGGGCAAAGCTGAGGAGAGCAGGGGAGGCTCATTTAAGCTCATCCCCACTGTGAAGGGGTGGAAGCCCTGCAGCCACTAGGACCTTTACAAAAGGCAAATACGCACACGTCAGTCGGGTAGGGAGACTGTTTATTAAGTAGGGCTTTGTCAAGATGCTGCAAATGCATGAGGGAGGCCCAAGGAAGCCCCAAGAGCTTCTGGCGACAGCCTCATCCTCCCGGTGCTCAGTCGAGCTATAAGAGAACGAGAAAAGCGAGAGAAGTGAGCAAGAAACGGAACAAGAAGTGAGCAGGAACCGGAACCCCCGCCCCTCCCGCGCAGCCCCGGTAGCGGCGCTTACCTTGATGAAGCCGATGTCCTTGGCGTACTGGCGGAAGCACTGCCGGCACATATTCAGCCCGTATTTGCGAATGAGGCCGTGGCGGTTGGAGCACACGCGGCTGTGAGGGGAGAAGAGAGCAAGGCCGGGTCAGGGCGGGTAATGGCG
>NW_010334472.1:0-3523 GCF_000700745.2 Antrostomus carolinensis
GGCAGCCAGCCAGGTTGACTTGCCCATTTCCAGACCAGCTCTGGGCTCAGGGAGGGCAGAGGGGGAGCGCAGGAGGGTAGGGGGTGGCTCTTGCACCTTCCCAACTGGTTGCAACTGGGCTGAGCTGAGGCAGGAGGGTGTCCAGCCATAGGGCACCTCCATCACACCACATGCCACATCCTGTGAGATGTTGGGGATGGATCCTGCAGCTCCCAGCTCCTTGCTGCCTGCAACATCCCGGTGGGCAGGACACGCTCCCGGCCGGAGGGCGCTGCCTGAGCTCCCAACCACAGCGATGCTGGAGGAGACCTGCCAATTATTCTTCCCTGTTTAATGATTTCTGGACCTGCAGCTTCGTTACGTGCTGTCTGGCACCTTTCAGCAGGTGCTTGCTGGGATATTTATGTATACAGGTCAGGCAGGCTGGCTCTGGAGAGGCTGGGAGGCTTCAGGCTGATTCGCTTGGGGTGGCCACCCGCCTCATGCCCATCCAGAAGAATTTGGTCCCCAGAATGGGACCATGGGGATCAGCTGCTGAGTTTTCCCATCAACTCCCTGGAGCCCTGCAAACAGCTGCTCCCCCTTGTCTCTGCTCTCCCCTTCTCCTAGGTGTGGAAAAGGAGGATGTTCCTCTTCCCATCAGCAGGGCTGGAGAGAAAATCCCCATCTCCTAAGCTGTGAAGGAAGGAGCACCCACCCTCACGCCCGGCTCATGTCCAGCAGAGAAGAAAGAGCAAATAAAACACCAACCCATGGGACCTTCCAAAATAGACCTTCCCTGGGTGCCCCGGCAGCAGCACAGAGCTCTCCATGGTCTGAGAAGTGGGGAGGGGAGTAGGGGGGCTGGGAGCCCAGTCCCAGATGGACACTGGCCCATTCTTCTGGAGAAGGTCTTGTTACCCTCCAAGGTCAGCCCTAAGTGACACTGAAACTGCCAGGGCCTTTGGGAACGAACATTGAGACACGTTCGCTGTCAAATGGAATCTATTAAAAGGGATTAGAGGCGTTTTTTCATCAATACCCCCGTGACACCATGATGGGCTGAAATTGCTGCACAAACATCATTATTAAAAATGGGCCTATTAGTATCAGAATGGACAGAAGCTCCTCGCTAATTTTAGCAGCAGCCACTGGAGCTGGGACCGGAGGGGAAGCAGTAGAGGAGGATCTGGGAAGGGGCTGTGGGAATTCCAAGAGAGGTGGGAGCAGAGAGGTGCTGGGGGGTTGTGGTGGGGTGGGTGTCCCCTCTGTAGTGCTGCTGGTCACACCAGCCCAGCGCCCAGGCACTGAAATCAGGAATGAACTTCACACCAACACCAACATGGGGGATGGCTCCACCCATGGTGCATACCCACTCGCCTCTCTACAAAAGCTTTATCCTATCACAACATGCATATTCATTGCTTATCCCATAAATTATTAACATATTTATTACATTTCCAGGAACCCATTAATAAATGTAAATGTCCTTTTCGCATGTGCACTGGTCACCTTCCAGGCTCCTCTGGTGGTTGTAGAAACTTTTCTCACTGTGCCCCTTAGTTGAATTTTTCTCCTGCCCATGTTCAGTTCCTCTCTTGGCCTGTTCCAAACACTTCTGTCTCCACAAAAAATGGTTTATTCTGACATCACTGCCTTATCTACCCCATTGCAAAGTTCTGATGCCTCAAGTCTTGTGTTATTTATTTTAGACTCTAAACTTGACTAGGCTGAGCTGCCTTGTGACTGACTTTCAATGTCCCATTGATTGAGCAGGAGGGGATGTTCTCATGGAATGGTGTCACCTGGGCATGGGTGGCACAGTGGTTGCTCAAAAAGAGAGCAAATCTAAACAAACACACAGTCATCTTTGCTCTGAGTGCATCCGTCAGCTGCGAGAGATGCTCCGGACACCAGTGGGCACACAAGGTGACAATTCAGTTGAGGCATCATGAGAGACAAAGAGATGGCTTTAATGTTGGAGGTCTGTTACCTCTGACGGGGTTTAAGTGGAGGCTGGAGGCTCTGGGAACTGACAGGAGCTGGCAGAGCCATGCCTCCCAGGCAGGGATGCTGCGTGCCCAGGAGGACACATCCCATCCATGTGGCTGTTGGGGTGGAGGCTCAGCATCACCTGGAACAACCCACCTTTGCATCCCGGGATGTCTGGAATCCCAGGAGTGTTGCCTGGGCTGGTTTGGAGGGAGGCAGAGGGCACGGGGAGAGCTGGGCAAGCCTGGCATGCCATGTCCCTGACCACACCAGGGCAGGCACATGGACATCCCCAGGCTGGAGGTGATGTCCTGATGGGGTGGGGTGCAGTTTTTATTGGGTTGCAGTTTTTATTGCTGGGAAAGCAAAGCTGATGAGACAGAGCTGCATTGAGGACTTCTGCCCATTCGCTGCATCGAGGGACTCAGACTGTCTCTCATCACTGTGCTGCCACCGTCCCCTGATGTGTCCTGGGTGGTTCTGGGGGTCCTGGGGGGCAGAGATCGGGCAGGGCTGGGGCTGGGGCAGCCCTGGGTGATGCTGGATGAGCCCTGGGGCTGCTCACACCTCCCATCCGAGCAGGAGATCAGACCAAGCTGCTGCAGCAGCGAGCAGCATCTCCGAGGCTTCACCCAGAGAATGTAATGGAGGTGGCACCAGTGGGTGATGGAACTCAATTGACCACCCCCCTAAATTGTGTTTAACCCCCAGAGGGGGGGACAGGGACAACCCTGGGGTTCTCATAGCTCCTCACAAGGATGGCAGCCTCCACAATTCAGGAGGTGCCGCTCTGGAGGCAGTTGCTCTCATTAGGAGTGCTTAGGCCATGTTCAGCAGAGCTGGCTGGAGCTGTCACCAGGTTGGTTTTTCTACTGAGAAATGTAGTTTTATCGAAATCAAAGTGTTCCCAGGGCACGAGAGGAATCTGACAAAGTTTTTGAGGGAAATGCATCTGAACAAATCACTTCAAGTCTCTCGCTTGATTTTTCACAGGGGTAAGAATAATTCCTTGGATCTTTACGTGGTATAAAGTCTATACAATACAATTAATCTAATATTTATAATATCACATCACACGTTGACTTTGTTAACTGCAACATTTAACTGTTGACATAAGAATTCAAAGATCCTCTTGCATAAAGCAGCGGATCTCCCACCAGCACAAATCCCAAGCACTGAATTTCTCATGCAATGCAGATTTTGGTTTTTGGAACAACCTGAGTATGAAAAGCAGCACCAGGCGGTGGTTCAGAGGAGAGCAGGTGGGTTCACCAGCCCAGAAGGGTGGATTTTGGAGGCAGAAGGGGCAGAGGACACGTTGCAGTGGCCCAGGGCAAGCTGAGCCCCCAGCACAGCCCCCCCTGAGCCAGCACTCTCAGGGATTTAACCTGAGTTTGTTTTCTCCTGGCCCTTCCCAGCCTGCTGCAAAGCACCAGATGGTATCTGATATCCAGCCCTAAATGTTAGCTTTGATAATCAGCTACATACCATTATTCTAATTAAGCCTCATTTGTGTGCAGGCTTTCCTTCTTTATCCTCTCCTCTCCTCTCC
>NW_010334473.1:0-239 GCF_000700745.2 Antrostomus carolinensis
AATAGGCTGAAACTCCAGGGAAGCGCAGCCCACCCGCAGCTGAAGCAGCTCAGGAGCCTGCTCAGTATGCAGCTCAGCAGAGCCCTGAACATTTCGCAGAACAGATGCCCACTGAGCATCTTGAAACAAATCCAAAGGCAGCGGTGACGGCTGCTGTCAGGGAAACAATAATCCCGTGGCCTCACCAGCATCAGCTGCACCGCAGCGCCGGAGCTGAGCCCCGTGTGACCGCGGCTTCT
>NW_010334473.1:282-1620 GCF_000700745.2 Antrostomus carolinensis
GACAAGTAGAGGTGGAGATGTGGGGGTCAGAGACCATCATCTTCTCATCAGCCAAAATCCCCTTCCCCGCACAGCTGGCTGTGAGGAAACACCATTCCTGGCTCCGTGCGGTGAGAAGTGTCTGAGCATGGACACGGCCATCCTGACCCGGCTGTTGTGTGCTGCCGGGGTGATTCCTGCAGGGAAAGGCTTTGGAAGTGAGGATGGAGAGGTGATGGGGTGCTACTGGGGTTCACCATTCCCAAGCTGAGATTGTCTCATTGCTGTGAGCTCACGTCAGTCCTCCAGGAACCAGAGCAGGACCGGCGCAGGGCTGGTGTAGCAGGAGGATGGGACATACCTTGGGATGTTGGCTGGGCTGCTCTCTGGTTGCAGCAGCTCCTGGTGAGGCTGGGGATGTGGAAGCCCTGCCCTGAGGTGTTTGCAGGCTGGCACAGGGAGGAGAGGCATCACTCATTTGTATATTCTGTTATTACTGTTATTATCATTATTATTTCATTTCAATTAGTAAATTGTTTTTATCTCAACCCCTGAGTTTTCTTACTTTTACCTTTCCAATTCTCTTCCCTACTCCGACACTGGAACAGGCTACCCAGGGCAGTGGTGGAGTCCCCATCCCTGGAGGTGTTTAAAAGCCAGGTAGATGAGGTGCTCAGATAGATGGTTTAGTAGTGGACAGGTATGGTTGGACTCGATGATCTCGAAGGTCTTTTCCAGCCAGATGATTCTATGATTCTATTTAAAGGCAGCATGTCAGGAAGAGTCATTAAGCAAATGACAGCGTCCTCTTCCCCAGTCTGGCTGGCCCAGGAAATCCCTGCTGGCCTGGGAGGCAGGAACACGTCACAGCGCTGGATGTGCCGCCACACGCCGTCTTGATGTGCTGGGCTGGTAGCAGATGGCGCGGGGCAGAGGGTAATGTGGCTGTCCTCGGCGGCCAGCGGTCCCCTGGAGCTGCTCGTCCTGTCAGCGTGGGAAGTGACAGCAAGACCCTGGCGCTGGGCTCGTGGGAGAGAGGAGACAGAAAGAGAGAGATGGGGGGAATGAGAGAGCTCGTCCCAAAGCTCACAGTAATCACAATCATCACGGTAATGGCCCGTCGTGCTGTGCTGCCAACCGGGGGATCCGTGTGGGAGGCAGGATGGGATCTGTGGGGAGCACAGGGGTGGAAGGTGAGTGGTGAGGAGGGGTCTCCCTCCCTCTCTGTGCCCAATCTGCAATGAATGATGTCCCTGGCTGTGAGGGGAACATCTGGGAGGGTGACAGCTCGGGGAGCGCATCTCCTTCCAAGAGCACATTCTGCAGCTGGCAGTGGCACTTCTCTGAGCACAGGGCACA
>NW_010334474.1:0-798 GCF_000700745.2 Antrostomus carolinensis
CCACCAGTTCATGCAGCAGCGTGTCCCCAGTGTGTCCCTGCTGCCACAACCTCCCCATGCTGTGGTGACAAGGGCTGACCCCCAACAGGGATGTGATGTCCAGCCAGTGTCTCTAGAAAAGAGGATGAATCCAGACTTTCCCTGGGGCTGAGCCCCCCTTCTCCCCCTCCCCGGGACCCTCGCAGCCCCTGAAGGTCTGGCTCCAATAAACTTCAAAGCCTCCTCCATGGGCAGCCATTAGCCAAAGTGTTTTTTCATCTCTGTTTCATGGTTGGATTCATTATTTCTGCTTGTTGCTGCTGCTGCCGAGGCTTCCCCAGACCGCGTGGGGCAGGGATGCCGGGGAGGGGGCTGGGGGCAGGATACGGCCCCACTGCTCTGCCCGTTGCAAAGCAAAGATGGGGACAGGGCAGGATCCAGCCTCACTGTGCACAGACACATTTGGGAACAGCCAGGAGTTATCCCATGGATGAGAACTTCCTCAAAGCCCTCCAGGTCCATCTGAGCTCAGCAGATTCCCCACGGGGCAGGATCAGGCCATGCCTTTGCCCACCCAGTTTTAAGGATGTTTCAGTAACTTTTGGTCAACATAAAATTGGCTGCAGAGTTTTGGAGCCCAGCTGTGGGGCTGAGCCCCCAGAGACTCCCTCAACGGACCCCCCAACTCCACCCTGGTCAGCCCACCAAGCCCCCAGCCCATCAAGAATTGGCTTTCTCAGCATTTTTGCTCCACAATGTGAGTGTAACGGAGTTAAGGATGGATTCACACAGCTCCCAAGCCGCTTCTTTCCCAGTATC
>NW_010334474.1:821-1154 GCF_000700745.2 Antrostomus carolinensis
GTGTAAAGGAGTTAAGGATGGATCCACACAGCTCCCAAGCTGCTTCTTTCCCAGTATCCGCGAATTAAACACGATGTGTGTCAGCGGGGAATTTAGGGAATCAATGAGCAGACAATTAAAGTGCATTGAAATTTGGGTGTATGGAGAAATAAGCAGCAAAAAGGTTGAATCTGGGAGAGCTCCCGGCTGTTAACGGTGCCAGGGAATGAAAATGTTGGGAGAGAGCCATGGGGGAAGTAATACCTGGGGAGCGACGGAGATGCATTTGGCAGAGGAAGCCCCCGGCTTTTTAGAAGCTGGAGGAGTTAAAAGGAAGAGCTGGAGGCGACGGGG
>NW_010334475.1:0-4623 GCF_000700745.2 Antrostomus carolinensis
GGTAGGCCTGTCTGGGGAGTACCCAGCATGCCTCGCGCGGAGTCAGCCTGTGGGGGGGCGGCCTGGGCCTGGGCCTGGGCCTGGGCCGGGTCCCTTCCCGCCAGCGTCCTGCCGGGTGACAACGGGCCTCGTGCCCCTTCCCTCGCGGCCACCTCCGCTGCTGCCTCTGCAGAGCGCGGGCTGTGAGGGGCGGCAGCCGTGCCAGCGCCTTAGGGCTGAGTGGGGCTGCCGTGTGCGCCTGAGCCCCTTTGACAACAGCCGCGCTGGGCAGATGTCACCAGAGGAGCTCTGAGTCGCTCTGCTGGGCTCCCACACACCCACAGACAGGACACGAGTGCCGTTCTGTGACCCCTTCATTTGGAGAACGTCTCTGCAGATCTCATCTTTGTGCTCACGTGTTCTTGTCAAACCCTTCCGCTAAGGAAAGCGTTTCATCCAGGAATACGCAGTCATTTCTGCTTCAGGATGCCAAAAGTATCAGTTTGCTTGATGGCTTTGTGTGTACATTGTGTGTGACATTTTCCTTGAGTACAGAAACAAAAGTACATCTGATGGGATGAGGTGAGCTGTGTGTAAACCTGCTTACTACTGCAGTATGTTTGCACAGGTCCTCTCGCTGCAAGCCCTTCTGTCCGAGCTGCAACCTGCAGGCACTGACATAGGTGCCATTTCAGGTGGCAGCCATAGATACCTGGTACCAAAACATTATAAGAGGCGTTTTTCATTCGCTCACAATTCTCCCAACTGTGGTTTTAAGAAACCATATGAAATACTTATATGGACCCAAGAAAAGACTGTTGGTAATTGGCAATGCTGGGTGACCTGGGAGTCTGCATGGTAGACCTTCACTCTGGGGGCATACAAAAGTTTCTTTATGGAGCATGACAGCTGACCTAATAAAAGCCATAAACTGGTACAGCAACCAGAAGGATAACTTGAGCAAAATTTAACTCAAAAATAGCAAGGAGTTTCTTTTGCAATTGAAGAAAATTAAGAACCTGAGGCACTGACTTCTCACAGTTGTATGTGAGAAGCATAAAGCTGCCTGAAAACATAGAGCAGATGAGGGACTAAATCAGTGTAATTCGAGAATGAGCTTGAACTTGGAAAATAGAAGCAAGGAATTACACTTGTTACTAGTTCCTCACAATCTTTAGCAATAACAGGATCATTTCAAATACATCGGATTCCCTTCTCTGCTGTTCTCCCAAATATTGGCTAATTACATGGGCCAGAGGGGCGAGAACAAAGTCTTTAACTGTGGATGCAGCTAGATGGGAATGAAGGTGTACTGTGCCATGGGAGCACAGATCCATAGATTCATTCTCCCTAAAAGAATAGCTTTAGAAATCAAAGTCATTTTTATGACACGGTAACTAGTTCATAGTAGGATTTGCAGTATTTTTACTCTGCTGAATAACTGCACACAAGACCTCGATATCTATGCTTGGAAACTGTGAAAATCTTCACGTTAACCACTAAGGAAAGATGTTCTTTCATGAGAGGAGTGGTACGTGCTGGATCATGACCTTGCAGGACACCTCTCAGTCTTACAGGCAAAGGAAATTGGGCCGGGGGAAGTACAACGTGACATTCAGTAGGGAAATTCAATCTTGAAAATAAATGTTCTTGAATTAAAAAATAATGCTTATTGCAGTATACCTCTTGATTGTGTGTAGATTTTGCTTTTGTTCCTTTCTCTCCTCAGCTCCTCCTAAGCCCTCTTCTTCTGGTCCAGCTGTGATGTCTTGCCTTTCAGAGGTGCATCAGGGTTGGAGGCATCCTGGGCTCTGTGACTTATTTGATGTCACAAATGGCTCCATGAGACTGCCTTCCCAATGTGATCCGGCATGTCAGGTCTCCCCATGTTTGCTTTCCCCCACGAGGTCTCTGCTCCACCTTTCTTCTGTCCAGAGCCACCCCTCGACAGGGATTGTCATTTCATGTACATTTTACCCAGTAGCTTCTACAGTGGAGGTTCAGCTTGGCTAGACTCTACTCATTGTCACGGTGTTATTGCCTAAAATTAAGAGAGAACAAATCTGCTGAAGAGATAATAAAAATAAACATTGTCCTATCCACAAATAAGAGCAATCTTTCGATCATAGTGAATATCTAAAAAAAAAATGCATTGTGGTTAAATATTGTGAAACATGTTAAGACAGTGTTCTAGTGTCATATGGTACCTTATACAATTCGCAGCCTATATTTAATAAATTACCAGATTATTGTGTTGACGGAGCTGCCAGAAGCCAATCCTACTCAATATAATAAAGTATCTCCTTTTATGATCAATGTATTTTAAATATTAATCAAGTTTAGTACACTTCAGATGATACCTCCTACCTGCCTTTGAATCTTGTCAGAGCTGCTTAGCTGCAAAGCACAAAGTGACACTCTTTTGGGTCACTGTAAATAGAGAAATGAGACACTGAGGAGTAAACATGTCACTGATTACATTGGAAAAGAGGTGATAATTTAAATCAGTGTCAGTTTGGAAATTATGATCTGATGGTAGACAGAGTCCTTTAGGCTGAGGAAAACCTAACCTACCAGGGAGGCTGGCCTGGGAGCCGAATATAAAACTCAATTTCAGAGGATGACCCGCAGTTAATAGTGGTGCAGCTGGGCAGGGACAGATGAGCACCCCAGCTAAGGTGTGCCTGTATCTCTGTTTTCACAAGCATTTCCCACGACAGAATAACGTGTGCTGCTGGCTCCCCGCTTCCTGCTGGCAACTTTGTTCCTGGGGCTCTGTCTGCATGGACTGCTGTGGAGAGTCTGGAAATACTGAGGGGTTTGGGATGAAAAAAATAGACAAATCTGGTTCCAAAAAAAGTGCTGAAACTTATATGCATAGATGTAATTATATAAATATATATGCATGCACATATAAATTATATATAATACATGTGTATTGTATAATACCTAATAGTATAGAATGTAATATTAATATATTATATATACACACTCTGTGTATTCCTTTCCCCTCAAAAATCTATGTTTTCACAAGATCTTATTTACGGGGAACCCCCTCAGCAGTGCAGGGTGGAGTAAGTAAGGTCTGTCTGGAATAGGTAATTTCTCTGCCCTAAGCAATGGCTCTGGCCCCCATCCAGCAAAGATACAGGTGGGCAAAAAGGTCACTGCTTCACCTATGTGATAGTCCCATGGAGGGGTGTCTCGTAATTCAGTTCATCGCTGCGCTTCGCATGCATGCAATCACTCTGCAGAGGCAGCTTTCCTTTCTTTTGGAGTATATTTTATATATCAGCAAAGACAATCAGGAAGAAGAAAAATGTTGCATTAAAATAAGAACGGAGCCCCGACCGCTTATGTGCTTTCTTTTTCTTTTTTTTTAAAAAAAAGCTTAATTCACCTTAAAGAATCTTAAAGAATCTCAAAACCAACCACAAGGGAAAGATCTGTGAATTTTTGTAATGGGAAGCGGTAGCCTCTAGGGCCCAGAGGATACGCAGGGAGGCATTTTCTCTTGCTGGTGCAGCTGGGAGCGAGCGACCGAGACCTGGAAATGAAAGTAAAGAGATCAGGAGGCACATGGAGGGAGCTGCAGGGGCAGCCGATCCAGAAGCAGAATGCTGCCTTCTATAATTAAATAGCACTTACTATTATTATTACTTCTAGTAATAATACATTAATAATATCTCTAGTAATACAATACCATTTATCAAGGAAAGTTTATACACAGTGTGGGGGGGAAAGCCCAAGGAGAGGTGAGTCCTTTATTATTATTTTGGGGGGATTATTTTTGTCTTAAACCAATTCTGTATGTGTGTGTGTTTGTGTATGTAGAAAGGGGTGGACTTGAGAAACAAGAAAATCTGGATGTTGCTTCATTAGAAAGTAAAAGGTTTCAGATAGTAACTGCATGGATGAAACGTTGTGTAATTGCAAATTAAAAAAAAATAAAAAGAACTGGAGAAAAATAATATGGGTGAGATTTTGAAGCTAACCCCCTCTTCCGCCAAAAATGTGGGGTTTGCAAAAAAATAAAAATAATTGTCAGAGCTCCTAATCCCACCCCCTAGAAAAAATGTGGTAGCATTCTAAAAGTGAATACCTAGGGGAAAAGCTCCTGCGTTTATATGAAAAACTTAGAATTAATTGCGTTTTGCCTGTTTGTGGTTTGTAGGTTTGAGAGCTGTGTTCAGATCCGTATTTAGGCTGCAGTTTCCCCCTCTTGTTTGGTATAAACCCCACGAAGCAGCAAGAAGCCCTTGTGGAATAGCTTTTCAGATGTACCTTCCATAGGGGCTTGTAAAGTTTATCAAATAAGAAGGTTGTGGGATTCCCCCCCACCACCCCCCCTCAAATTCTTTAATGCTTTAAACAATTTCCGGGTGGCAGGGGAGGTTATTATTGTAATTATTTTTTTTCTCCCCCCTTCAAGTCGCCTCCCAGACTCCTGGAGATGTGTGATTTTTATTTAAGCGGATGGGGGGGTGGGGAAGGAAGAAGAGTGTGTTTTGGTTTGTTTTCTTTTTCCCGGGGAAGTGTGGATATCTCCTGCCGTGGGAGATTTCTCCCAGCAGGGCCGGGTTGGTGGAGATGCCGTGGTGCCGGCGCCCAGCAGAGCCGCGGTGGGTGCGGGAGACGCCGCCG
>NW_010334476.1:0-6792 GCF_000700745.2 Antrostomus carolinensis
CGCAGCTCTCACCTCTGCCTGCCTATGTCTAGCTTTGCTGGCGGCAAGGGGAAGATCATCCACTACCTCTACGTCACTGACTTCATCTGCTGCGTGGCCGTGGTGTCCGTCTCATACATCATGATCGCTCAGGCCCTGCGGAGGAACGCCCAGATGAGGAAACGCCCACCTATGGTGGCCGTGGATGCCTCCAGACCACAGCCCTTCATGGGACCCTCGGCTGCTGGGGCTGGGGAGGGCACGCAGAGGGCTGTGCCCGCCTTGTACAGGAACCAGAGCTACAGCAAGCCGCAGCACATCCAGACACACGGCTACACCAAGCACCTTGGCCAGCTGCCAGCCACCGCTGCCAGCCGGCTCCAGCTGGTGTCGGCGGTCAACCTGTCCACAGCCAAAGACTCCAGGGCAGTGGTGACGTGCGTCGTCATCGTGCTCTCCGTCTTGGTCTGCTGCCTGCCCCTGGGCATCTCTTTGGTGCAGGACATGCTGTCCAGCAGTGGTGGCTTTGTTCTCTACCAGTTTGAGTTATGTGGATTTACTCTTATTTTTTTCAAATCTGGATTAAATCCTTTTATATATTCCCGTAACAGTGCTGGACTTCGGAGACGAGTCTTCTGGTGCCTGCAGTACGTAGCCCTTGTCTTTTTCTGCTGCAAGCAGAAAACAAGGCTTCAGGCTATGGGCAAAGGCAGCCTTGAGGTCAACAGGAACAAGTCGTCCCACCATGAGACCAATTCAGCGTACATGTTGTCTCCAAAACCTCAGAAAAAATTTGTGGACCAAGCCTGTGGTCCTAGTCACTCCAAGGAAAGTGTGCTGAGTCCTAAGGCTTCTGTTGGGCATCAGCACTATGCACAGAGCAGCTCAACCCCCATGAACACCCGAATCGAGCCCTATTACAGTATCTATAACAGCAGCCCTTCCCAAGAAGCGAGCACCCCAAATAGCTTACAGCCAGTGAACTCGACTTTCGGGTTTGCCAAATCCTACATTGCCATGCATTATCACACCACCAACGACCTGGTGCGAGACTATGATAGTGCTTCAACTAAGCAGATACCAGTGCCCTCGGTGTAAGCCTAGGAAAGGGTTCTGATCTATCTGATCCAGCGGGTCCCCTTCTTTGCTTTTGTTATTTATTATTCTGAACTCAATGACATATTACTGCTGCCAATTTAAGAAAAATGCTACTAACGCTAATATCTATTTGCATTTTAAGTGAATGCTAGGATATTACTTCTGTGATGCTTTCTTGAATTTTTGCAGCAAGTCAAAAAGGGTGGCATTTTAGATTTGTAGTTGGAATTGTTACACGAGGGTTTTTTGTTACTAAATTGTACTGCTGGACAAGTGGAAAAAAAAGTAAGCGCTATAACTGTGTGATTCATTATATCACAAGGCAGAATGCCTCGGAGAACAGTCTGAGGCTGCGCCAGGAGTGTTACCTGTTAAATTGCGTACTTGCCGTATTTTCACGAAGGAAGAATTGGGAGCATGCTTGGTATTACGATACTGAAGTTTAAACTCTTCTCGTTGCAGAAGGTTGAAAGAATCAGTGGTATTTTGTTGTAGCAAGTGTCAATAATAACAAAGGTCCTTTCTATTCACAGGGTGAAATCCTGGTTCCGTTGAGGTAAGTGGCAAAATTTCCATGAACTTCAACTGAAGTTCAGTCTTGGCTTCCTAAAGCAGGACGAGGCATTTTACAAACAGCGTTATATTGCTGCTGGGGAAGGACTTTTGAGAAGCGTTGTGGCGCTGTAATAAACCTCTGAAGTATATATATATACATATATATATTAATTTCTGCTGTATATTTATTTTAAGGACTGGTGGTGTTATGTATCCCAAAATAATATATTTGGAGAAGTATTTTACATGTGATAAAAGTAACTGTGCAATACCTAATTAAAAGGTTTTATTTGAGGATAAAGGTGAATATTGCGATATTATAGTACTGTTGCACTATTAGTAATGCAGTCACCTCTGGAATTTCCTAATTCACAAACTGTTATGCAAAGAGTAGTGTTGGTGGTTGCTTTTTTGTCTATGACTCTGTATAAAAATGGGAATTAAGTGGATTTGGCTGTGATATTCCTGACAGGTAGAACTGACAGCTGTTCACATTTTTAAAACCAGAATGACTACGTAACAAGATGACTACAAGTTTTTGAGGTTTTCTTAAGAAGTGTAACATGAGTTTGGTTGGAAGATTAATAATCTGTCTACTTATAAACTTTATCTGTTGGTCTACACAGTGAGCAGATAATAGAAGTTAAATTTTTATTTTTTTTTATAAATCTGACCATTTGTGTTGTGTCATGTGTTATGGGAATTCCTTATGAAAAAGAAGGATTCGAAGACATTTCAATTCCTGATGATTTTCGCTTTAAGTGGCCAGATCTTTTCAAAGCAAGCAATCACCATTCAACTTCAGTGGACTTCAGCAGAGCCTTAGTATCTCTGAAATAATTGTGCCACAGACTTTTGGTGCCTCGTTATAGGAGAATGCCACATCTTTAGCAAAATTAGTGATGGAAAGATGATTTGTTATGTTAGAAACAAACAAAAAAAATTCACTTAATTCCATGTGTGAGTTGTTGTTGGTTTAGGCTATTTGTTAACTAAACTATTTTCAAGATTTTCCTGGAAGACATTCTGAACACTGTTCTTTGTTTAACATTCTGAATTTTAATTGATTTTGAATAATTCAAGACTGCTTTTTTGCAATAAAATGAATGTGAAGCAACTTCCTAATACAAATGTAAAATTGAAATTATTTCCATAAGTCTTTTCTCTCTGTCCGGATGTTTGTCTCTATAAACAAATAACATGGTTCTTTCTAAAGTAATTATAAAAAATAAGTAAAAGATCTGTCTTCTTTGTTTTTTCTGTCCTCGCATTTCTCTTTAGTACAAAGCATACTAATTTGGAGAGAAAAAATACGTGGCATTCTGTAATTTTGTCTCAAATGATGCATTCTTAGCAGCAATTACAATTCCAGATGGTAAGGAGTATAGGGCAAGACCCGAAAAGTGGTTGCAAGATGGGGTCCTGTGTGTACTTCAGGGGAGTTGAAGATACGCATGAAGGCTGGTTTTAACATCAAGCAGGTTTTGGGTTTGCTGCAGGCACGTACAACTCCTTCTGTGCTTTTGGTTTGGATCACATGAACCTTCATCAGGTGATAGAAGATTAAATCCCTCGCACCTTATTCATCAAAGTGATTGGCATTGAGTATTCATGTGGGAGTAAAGCAAGAAGGGCGTAGCTTTAGGATAGAAGGAGGTTTTATTGCCTTATGTGATGTATTATTGCGATAAAAGAACTGAAGTTCCTTCGAAGCTCTTTGTAGTATCGCTCTTCTGGTAACTCCTGGTGCCAGTTGTATTCTTACCACAACCAGTGTGTTAATATGTTTATAGTGTCAGATAGCAAAGTGCAACACCTTTTAATCTGTGCTAGGAACAAAATCTGATTTAAGTTGTCAGTTGTACTAACTGTTTTGGGGCAGGTTTATGGATGTAGTAAATAGAGATTTGATTTTGAAAATATGTAGGTACAATTTCTTTGAAGTGAATCAAACTGAAGTAATCAGTTATCATATGATAAAACAATTGGTTTAGACTCTTCTGGAGTATAACTTGCCTTTTTTTCCTTTAGACCCCTTCTTGTGTCACCCTGGCTCTCCTGCTGAGCACAGAACCAGTAAAGTGAGCAGCAATCTGATTGAGAGGGGAAGCAACAGAGTGCTGGACAAAGGAGGTGGAAAATGTATGTGAAGAGAGGAGATGGGTAAGAGGGTAAGCAATAAAAGTATGTGAATACCGACTGGTTTAGAAAAAGTAGGTCTGTAGTTAGAGCAGTTCATAACACAAGGACAAGGAAGCATCTCGTGAATATGAAAGGTGGCAAATCCAAGTGCTGCAATTTCCTTCCTGCCTGTACATACATTGTGGACCTCATTGCTGCAGAACTGTTGAGAAAAAAATAGGAAGGTTTAACAGATACTTCGTGTGGGTAATAATGAACATCAGGAGCCTAGCGGTTAATGCTGACATGTTTTAGAATATATGTAAAATTTTATACTCCAGGAATTAAAGGAATCTTTGATTTCTGGGGTTAGGATGAACCCATTGTGGTGGAACATGTTATCCCATGGTCCATGACTGGTCACAAGTGGTGTTCTCCAGGGCTCAGTGTTGGGACCAGCTCTGTTTAATACTTTTATCAATGACCTGGATGATGGGATTGAGTGCACCCTCAGTAAGTCTGCAGATGACACCAAGCTGTGCAGGAGTGTTGGTGTGCTATAGGGCAGGAAGGCTCTACAGAGGGATCTGAACAGGCTGGATCGATGGACCAAGGCCAATTGGTTTAACAAAGCCAAGTGCTGGGTCCTGCACTTTGGTCACAACAACCCCATGCAACAGTACAGGCTTGGGGAGCAGTGGCTGGAGAGCTGCCCAGCAGAAAAGGATCTGGGAGTGTTGGTCGATAGCCAGTGAACATGAGCCAGCAGTGTGCTCAGGTGGCCAAGAAGGCCAATGGCATCCTGGCTTGTATCAGAAATAGGGTGGCCAGCAGGAGTAGGGCAGTGATTGTGCGCCTGTACTGGGCACTGGTGAGGTGGCACCTCGAGTGCTGTGCTCAGTTTTGGGCCCCTCACTACAAGAAGGACATGGAGGTGCTGGAGCATGTCCAGAGAAGGGCAATGGAGCTGGGGAAGGGGCTGGAGCACAAGTGTGATGAGGAGCAGCTGAGGGAACTGGGGTTGTTTAGCCTGGAGAAAAGGAGGCTGAGGGGAGACCTTCTTGCTGTCTACAACTACCTGAAAGGAGGGTGCAGAGAGGTGGGGGGTCAATCTCTTCTCCCAAGTAACAAGTGGTAGGACAAGAGGAAATGGCCTGAGGTTGCGCCAGGAGAGGTTTAGATTGGATGTTAGGAAAAATTTCTTCACTGAAAAGTTAGTCAAGCATTGGAAGAGGCTGCCCAGGGAGGTGGTGGAGCCACCATCCCTGGAGGTATTTAAAAGACAAGTAGATGTGGTGCTGAGACATGGGTTAGAGGTGGAATTGTTAGTGTTGGGTTTATGGTTGGACTTGGTGATCTTAAAGGTCTTTTCCAGCCAAAACAATTCTCTGATTCTATCCAACATATGTTTTCAGTGTGCTTTTCAGCTTCTTTTGAAGTTGCTGGTGTTGGCCACTGTCACAATACTTGGCCCAAGGACTGTTTATGCTTTATTATTGAAAATCTGTGCTTGTGGTGTGAGGTGTACTAGTAACAGTTTGACCAGAGTATCTCAGGAAGGAAGGAGCAGCCTCAAAGGAAGCGTAAAGAAGCTCATTAAAAAAACAGCTGATGAATGAATTTGGGCTGATCTCACTAACAAGTGACTCCTGGTTGTGTACATCAACAAAAAACTTAAAAGATTTTCTAATTCACAGTCTTTTTAAGTCATAGATCTTGCTTTATGCTTTATTGTATTTTTTTTTATCCTTTATATATAAAACCTAAAAGTTTTTAATGCCAAATAATTTTGAACAATACCTACACAACCTAAAAAAAGTTGCTAAAGAACATTCAACAGTTGGGCAGTACCTCAGAATTTTTTAGACTAGAGATTAGAGAGATCTCTGTAAGCCAGTATACCTTTTTTTTCCTAAGTCACAGAGCCAGTCTGCCTTAGCAGTAAGGCTCCAACAAACTGAGGAGGGCAAGATGCAAAAATTGGACAGACAATAGTCAAGAAGGTTCAGTGCCTAATAATTTTGTCGTATCTTGTGGTATTTTATGTTATGTATTGTTTAGGTATATAATTAGTCACTTGTTAGGAAAGCTGTGAAAATTATCCCTCATATAATCTTCAGTACCCCTCCACCTGCAGCACAGGGAATAAAAAATAAAGGGACTTCTGAACTGTGAGGTTTGTGCTTCCCTGCACCATTATCTCTTCACCTTCTTCCACACGGTAGCGAAGCAGGGCTGCGGAAAGCAACATGAGGTGTTCATGATGGAAACAGAGAGAGGGCAGGTGGTGTAATACCTTAAAATAACAGAATAGCCTTGCAGGGATTAAGGTGGAGTCCTATGGATGGTTTTACGTTTGCCTTCTGTCTGTTTTGAATTGTTTTCTAGATTTTTTTTTTTTTTTAAGTATTTAAGAGTATTTAAAATATTTAAGCCTGGGCTGGGGGCAGTCCTTGGGGGGTGGGAGGGTGCTGGCAAGGCAGGCTGTGAGCTGTGGGGAAGCTGAGGCAGGGGCTCGGGGAGCATCTGCTTTGGGGTTGTGGTGTAGAGAAGGCTGGAGCTGATGCGGGGTTTTGTGGCCGTGGCAGAGGAGGTCTGGGGGCTCCGCTGGCAAATGCGGGGGAGGTCGGCCAGGGGAGAGAGGTTGGGTATGTGGCTGTGTGCGGGGAGTGGAGAGTGCCGTGGGGTTTAAAAGTGAAGGTGGCCTGCACGAGCAGGGAGGGTGGGGTGTCCACCTTCTGTGAGACTTAGCGGTGAAGTCCCAGGGCGGGAAGATATGTGGGAAATAAGGGAACTGAGTTCAGTGTATGGAAACTCACAAAGGAATCAACAGAGAGAAGCTGAGACTGCAGGTTCAGACATCACGATAAAGATGTATCTTTGGTAACTGTTATCTAAGCTTGAATACAGGTATAACATTTAGGGTGAGTGTGGGGGGGACCTGGAGGCTGAAGGGCTCTATCTGTCAGCTCCATCTGTGGGACACTGCCTGGGGTTGGACATGTACATGGGGAACAAGAGGCTGGGGAGCAGCCCTGC
>NW_010334477.1:0-3490 GCF_000700745.2 Antrostomus carolinensis
TAGTGGGGTGGCACTAGTGCAGTGTAGAGTGGAACAATCACAAGCTTTGAGCATCACAAGTTTGCATGACAAGCTTCACTTTATTGAATGAAAATATTAGGTGAGATTTTCAATTCTACCTACTAATTTGGTTTCCACTGATGTTAGAGGGTATTAAATACCTGTAAGGATGTAAGTAATGATAAATTCTGCAGTATTGTTTTCCCCAGACTAGAATCCAGAATCCAATAATAGAGCTTAGACTCCTGTTATAAAACATATAGGGACACAACCGTTATACTTCAGAATGACATCCAGGACCAGCAGGATTGTTGTTGGTAGTTATATATAACAGCTAGCAGTCTTGCTGAGATGCCACCCAAAGCTAGCAACTGGGGAAGGATGGATAACAGAAATTTTCCTTCAGATGTCCACACGTTATTCACTCAGAGGTGCTCCACTTGAGATTGTGCCCAGAAAAACAGCTACTAGCTCTAACTCAAAGAAAAGAAGATGATGCTGCTCACCCTAGCACTCCGCAAGGCTGGGAAATTCTTATTCTCTTGTTCCTTCCCTTTAGTTTTCTTTTTAATAGTTAAGATGCCTCTCTAGAATGTAGGAGAGAAAGGCTCTGTTCTTTCCTTCAGTAAGTCCTGAAGCAGGGAAAGTAAAGAGCAGTTATGTATACCCTATATGACTTGAGCACTAAATCCAGAAAAAGTTCCAGTCCCTGAAATCTGACCAGAAGTTAAGAATCTGACTCTCACAGAGATTTCAAATGTATCTTTCTCTCTTTTCAGTTGTTTTAATATTGTTTCCGTGGAGGATCCATTCTGGGTGCCTGATGGGATATTTCCTCTTTCTCTGTATACAGAATTAAGTTTTACATGCAAACATACTTGGCAACAGGCAGCTATTAAGTGGATTGATACTTAATGATGAGAACTAGGAGTAGACAGATTCTGAGAATAAATAATTTCTTAGCAGCATCTGCAAGATTGAAAAGAAATAGATGGTCATCTTTCCATTTTCTCTGAAGCATTATCTTCAGGCTATTGATAGAGGAAGTCTAAGACACTGAATCCACTTGGATCAAAATAATTACTGGAATATTTAATTTTTGAATGTGTAGGCATGATGTGTGTGTCACATTCTTCAACCACACCAGGACCAATGCATTTTCACGTATATCCAAAATGACACTTACTGTTGCTTTAGACAAAGGAAATCAGAAACCTATGAAATACAGGAACCTCCAGTGAAACTACAGGTTTTTTTTTTTTAATGTAGTGTTATATTTTAAGTTTTGTTTGAAGCACTACTGTAAGCATGCAGGTCTTTTGGGATGTTACTGGGTGATTCTTTACTTATTCTATTAGTCTCACAAAGTGCTCACCTCTCTCTAGGCATGTTACTCCTTACCCTATATTAATTAAATTACCAATTAACTTTAATGTAAGATGTATTCAGAATTCTTTTTCTTTCTTTTTTATTATAATGCCCATTCCTTCTTAAAATCATCAAACATTAAAAATATATGGGTTTTCTAATTAATACTGAATCATAGTTCTCTGTGATACATGCAACAATATATGCAGTGAAAGCACACTCTTTACATATGTATATGTAAGTATCTTAATCCAAATCCTGACATTATTACCAATGTTTTTCCTATAACCTTGAATATTAGTCATATTTCTACTCAAAAGAATCAGGAAAGGATGCAAAGTTGTCAAATGTATTTACAGAAGGATGCAAGCATATACAAACTCACTTTGTTCATTTGGTAAGTATGAGCAAGACTGTGTCAAGAATTTGTATTACCTTGTTAATGCAGTGTTACACCCCAGGAAACAACCTCTGCTTATTAAATCACTTGATTTCTAGAAAGATTTACAAGTTCTTCTGTAGTCAGAATCAGTCTTACAGAATTAATAGATGCTTTAAAATTAATCTGATGTGTTTTCTTGCAGAGTAATAATTTTTCTTATGTATTTCCTTACTCTTGAATATTCTTGAATATTTCCTTATCTGATCATCAGTCTGGAGCTCATATCCTTTCCTTCCTCTGACTCCAAAGATTCACATGGCATCTTTGTGTTTCATATATATAATATAAATCTGTTTTTCAAGGAATCTTTGTTATTGTAGGATTATCCTGAAAGTCTTTATCTTTGGTGTACTCTTAATTTCCTGAAGTCTAAAAATTTGTCTTATATCTTAAATTCTGTTGGGTTTAAATGGGTCTGCATATCAGAAGGGCTTAATTATTAATTCCAATCTTAACACAGTTTTTTGGGACATAGTTTCATGGTCACCTCGTTACTGGACTCTTGTTCATCTCTTGGATTATTCAAGTTTGTTGGTTTTTTTGTTTGTTTGTTTGGGTTTGATTTTTGTTTTTTTTTGTTTGTTTAAATCACATAACCCAAATGGACTTTTTAAACACTGGCAAAAGACTTCTGAGAGAAAGTCAAAGGGGTGACAGCTCATCTCAAGTGAACAGGAACTCCTTTTGACATGCAAAGTGCATCAAGAGCCTCACAGAAACTCAGGCAACTAGCAGATAAAAAGCACAAAGTTCACCTTTTTAATCCACCTTTTAGTGTAGCTTTCTGTCTGAAATGTCTTCCATTCTAGTGCAAAACCAAAGTTATTTAAGGTGTTATCATCTTTATGAGAATTAATCCTAGACAACTAGTGGGAACTGGAAAGACGTTCAGAGTGAAAGAAAGAAAATATAAAAATAGGGGATCAAAAGCTTGTTATCTGGGGACACTGTCAAGCATGAATGAAATGTTTGTATTTGTGTTTAAAGAATAAGAAACAAGTAGCAGAGGCAGATATATTTCCTCAATTAAAGTCTGTTACTGATTTAGAATAAAAATGTTGTCCACTGAATCACCAGTATAGCAAGCTTGAGCATGTTGGTTTAACAATCTTCCACTGAAACCTCTCTATCTAGAAGCTGCCACTGAGGCGAAGGGCTCCGGAGCCCGGAATCATGCCGGGGGACCTCTCCTGAAGCGGCAAAACCACAGCTCAGTAGAGGCCAAAGCGCTGGCAGAGAGGGTGCCCCAGCCCTCCCCTTCCAGAGCTCCAGGCAGAGCTGTAGACATGCGGCAGTAGCCGAGGCACCGACACCCTTACAGTCACCTCAGGAGTTGCTGCCCACCCAGCACAGACAGGTGAACCCCCCATAATTCAGGAGGGCACAGTTCCCCTCCTGGCTCAGGAAGGCTGACACAAGCAGTGCTCATTGCCTTCCCTGAGGGAGACACAGCTATGGTTGCAACTAGGCTGAAAACCATCACCAAGAAGAGTGTGGTGGCTCAGACAGAGGTCCCATGCAAACATGCAGCTGTCCAGGTCTCTGGCTGCATGGAGTGCCTGAGCCTGTCACTGGAGAGCAGTAGAGACAGTACCTGTGTGCGCTGTGACCAGGTGAATGATCTGCTCAAATGGTGGGCGAGCTGAAAAATGAAGTGGAAAGGCTAAGGAGTATCAGGGA
>NW_010334478.1:0-3473 GCF_000700745.2 Antrostomus carolinensis
GTCTGTAGAGCAAGAGACGTGTGTCTTTCCCCCCCCCACCGCCCTCTCCTCGCCACCTCCCCGTTCTCTGAAGCTCTTTTTGCAAAGGGATCTTCAGAAATCAAACCCTCAATGGGGTAAAAAGAAAAGGTTTGGAGATCCTAAAAGCACCCAGTGGGGACGTCATAGAACAGAACCACAGACTGGTTTGGGTTGGGAGGGACCTTCAAGCTCATCCAGTCCCAACCCCCCTGCCAGCAGCAGGGACACCTTCCACTAGACCAGGTTGCTCAAGGTCTCATCCAAATGCAGTTTTGCTGAGGTGGGTGATGCTTTTGGCACCTTCAACGAGGATTTAATGGATGTTTTTGGGAGCACCAAGCTCCCCAACTCCTCTGTTGACAATCATCGTCACACACCGGGTGCTTTGTGAGCAAATTTGTGTCTCGCTGGCATTGGGCATCACCTCCTCACCCCAAATTTATTGCTTCTGTCCCCTTTTTGGCCCCACAGCTTGGGAGCATCGTGGTCTTGGTTTTTTTGGGGTCCATCCCTATGGGATTGTGGGTCTGTCCTGCTCTGACAAGGGACATCATGACCCAGGGATGTGCACAAGGGACCGGGGATGGGGGGACGGTTGATGCAACAGGGTCCCACACCCCCTTGGGTGATACTTTGGTACCATTATAAATTTCCCACTAGACTACCCCAAAATGGGAGTCTTGTGGCTGGTGGGTGACTGGGACCTGAGAGGGGTCTGAGCATCCAAATCCTGGGTTGAGGGGGATATTGAGACATTGAGGAGGGTCTGAGCATCCAAGTTGTGGGTTGGGGAGGACATTGGGACCTTGAGGGTGGTCTGAGCATCCAAGTTGTGGGTTGTGGGGGACATTAGGACTTTGAAAGGGGTCTGAGCATCCAAGTTGTGGGTTGGGGGGGACATTGGGACTTTGAGGGGGGTCTAAGCATCCAAGTCCCGGACTGGGTGGGGGGACATTGGGACCTGAGAAGAGTCTGAGCATCCAAGTCCTGGACAGGGTGGGGGGACATTGGGACCTACAATTGCAGAACTTTTCTCCAAAGCAGGAAAAATTAAAAAAAAGAGAAAGAAAGGGGAAAACAAACAAAAAAAAGCAAACCAAGGGATGGAATCTCATCTTCCCAACGCACAGATGGTGCAATTAGAGGACAAACCCTTCGCTGAAGATGATACCACTCCAAGAAAGCAAACAGTTCCACGGGGGGTCCTTTCCCTGGTTTAAAAGCTGCCAGCAGCGTGTAATTCCTCGATGGAAAATGTATATTTAAGTACTTAAGATGGTGATGAGAAGAGCTGAGGACACGGAAATGAGCAGTTTCCACCTTGTGAAGTTCAATATTGTTCTTGGGGTGCACCAATCTGCTGGAGAAGAGGGATGAACCCCACGCAGATAATCCCAGGAAACCAAAAATCCCAGGAAAATGAAATATCCAGGTGCATTGTCACCCAACCCAACAACTTCAGGTGGATTTGGGGTTTGGGGTGTGATGGGTACAGCTCTACCTCCCTTCTCACCTCCCTCCATCTTCTTGGGTCACTGACACGGACTCTGGAGACCAAAACCAATTTCCCAACGCTTTAAATTAAGTGCTTCCTATATGAGAGTTTAATTAGCACATTATAGGCCAGTTACTGGGCATTAGGAATTTTTTTTCTTTTGCTTTTAAATAATTCTTAATATCGTATTAAACAATGAATTATCGGGAACAATTAAAATTAATTACATTTCTCCAAGTTAATTAAATTATTCCTATAATAGGGAGATGAGTGTGCTCCAACCCTAAAAATTAATGTCCCTCATGGGAGAGTCGAATAATGTGTCACCAGCAGGACTGGGAGGGGGGTTGGTGCTCCCAAATTTCATGTCTCTCTTGGTTTCCCTTATTTCCCTGCTCATCCCTGTGTCCTCTTGGCATCTTGCTCTTCAGGTTTGGATATGGTGGAGGTTTTTTTTCAGATATTTCTCCAAGAAAAGGTTAAAAACTGCTATCTGCTGAGTTCTTCTGCAGGAAAATGGCTTTTATTTAAAATAAATGATGATTTTTATTAAAGTAGCTGGAAGCAGATCTTGAGCAGAGGCTGAGGGACATGCCCAGGGTCACTCAGGGAATGCAGTAGCAGAGCATCAGCCCATGGTAGCACATTTCCAGCTTTCCAAACCCTCCAAACACCCATAATTCAGGCATTTTTATCCCTTGACATGACCCAAACTTATTTTTTCCTGCACCAACATGGGTTTAAAAAATTGCTCTTCATTGAGGGGATATTTTCAGAGGCTCCAAATCCCCCAGTCCCCGTGAAAACAGCTGCACAGCCGCCTCGTGTCGGGATCAGGCTGTTTGACCTTCCCCGTTCTTGCCCAGTAATAACCGTTATCCTCCATAATCGCTCGGAAATAACTCGGGGTCATTATACACCTTCTTGCAATTTCCCCCCCCCCCCCCATTTATCTGATGGTGTTTTTTTGTCCAGGTTGGGTAAGGATGGGATAGAATAGATTTTATTTGATTTATTTAATTTTTCTCCCTCTCTTTTTCTTCGCTGGATTAACTCTTTGCAGGTGAAAAATAAGAATATGGGATGTTGAGGTTTTCCATTCCTCTCACGAGTTGGCCAGTCCTCAGTATTAACCTTGGTGATTGTTTCTAATTGAAAAGAGCTTCTATGCCTTTTTTTCCCCACTTTTTTTTTGAGGAAATTTGTATATTAATAGGGAAGGAGAGGAAGACAGAGAAAATAATGGGAAAAGTAATGGGAAAAGGTTATTTTTCCTCTCTCGAAGTCTGTAATACCCAGAGACGGAGCAGTACAAATCCAAAAGGGATGGGATGTCCTTGCCAGGAGCATTTGTATTCACCAGGAACCAAAATGCCCATGAATCCCAGCTTTTTGGGGGTTTATTTAGTAGCTGGTGGTATCTCAAGCCCCAAATATTCTGATTTTAACACCCTTTGCTTCCTCTGAGCTTTTCCCATTGCAAAATTCATCCCCCTACCGTGGATTTATTTACTTCAAGGACTTTTCTATTTCCTATCTTGCATTAAATGGTCCTTCTCTTTGCCCCATCTGCATCATTCCCATTACACAGAAAAAAGCTTAAAAAAAATTTAAAAAATTTAAAATAATCCCCACGGATTCCCAAAAGACACATCAACACTGAAAAATTCCACTCCAACCCAGCCAGCAAAGTACTTAAGCACCTCTGTGGTGATTAACAAGGACTAAGTGCTTAAATTGGAGCTGGATCCCATCCTTTTTGCAGCCGTTGAGTGATGGAGTAAGGATCATGACAACAAGTCCCCATGCTCAGGTGACAGCATCTCCTTGTTTTACAGCCTGACCTATTTGTTTCCAAGCTCTCCTATTTATATCGGTGTCACTGAGGTGGTGACAAGAGTCAGAGCCAGCCTGGGGAGATGAGAAAAGGAAAATAAAATAAAATGAAATAAAATAA
>NW_010334479.1:0-555 GCF_000700745.2 Antrostomus carolinensis
CACACACCCAGTCGGGTGGCAGGGGAAGGGAGATGGAGCTGCTCCTGCCCCCTCAGTCCTCAGGGCCTGTTGGTGCAAAACTTTCCTGGTCCCTCTCAGGGGACAGGATGCAGCCTGATGGGTGACAGGTGATGGGTGGGGGGTTCAGCCAGCTCTCCCCCAGCCCCAGTTCCTGCACTGAGCCTGATCCCCAGTTCCACATCCCGCAGGGGCTGGGGTTGTGGTGGGAGCAATGGGCAAAGGGGCAGATGTGGCTGCTTCCCCCGGGTGAGGAGCTGGTACCTGTGCAGTGTACAGCGGGGAGCATGTTTGTGTGAGTGTCCTGCTGTGGGAGGGACAGACCCCCGGGGTGTCCCCTGCCACGCTCGGCCTTTGCTGATTGTCCCTGCTGGGTGCGTGTGCGTCTCCCTGCTGGGATGGACAAGCTCTCCCAGCACAGAGGGTGCCTGTCTCAGCCATGTGAGTGCAGATCACGTCCCCCTGGTCCCTCACCCTTGGTGGCTGCTGGTGCCTGGGATTTGCTGGGGTTTGGGATGGCAGCGCTTGGGCACGGGG
>NW_010334479.1:588-2245 GCF_000700745.2 Antrostomus carolinensis
TCAGGCACCTGGGTTATGTTTATGCATTAGATTTTTTTCCTGTGCATTGAACATTAAATCTTGGGGGTCCCTCAGAGCAGGGCTAGCCTGGCTTCCTGCTGGTTTGGGTCCCATCCAGCCCCCCAGGTGCACCCGGGACCGATGGGAGACCCACGGCTGGGGCAGGCTGGGCGTAGCTCCTGGGTGCTTCCTACACCTGTCCTTGAGCTCCTGGAATTTTGCAGAGAGGAAGGACAACTCCTGGGCAGCCCTGGCCTTCCTGGGAGGTGGATGCCAGCCTTGGCCCACGGTCCCCAATGCCCAGGTGATGGTGTGACCCACACCAGGTGCTGAACCAGAGCCGGCAGTGGAGGGGAGCGGGTGCCGCTGGCTCTGGGGCGGGCAGGAGGAGGCAGGAGGAACCAAAAAAAAGGGAGTAGAGCAGGGTGTGGTGGCTTGGCACAGCAGAGGGGCTGGAACCGGGACACCGGGTGTCCTTCCTCACCCCTGCTCCAGCCCTTCTGCTTGCCTCTGCCTTTGAAGGAACGTGCCTCCCCGGCACCGTGCCTTGATTTCCCTCCTTCCTGGCAAGGAGGTGAGATAGCAGGTGTCTGTAAAGCACCTGGAGTGTTGCTGGCAGGTTTTCCTTCCTGGATTAACCCTTCCTAGGAAAATCCTGCCTTGCTGGTGGCCGTGCCAGCAGGAGGTTGGTGGCGTGGGATGCCAGCCTCCGGGAAACTCACCCTGCTTCATTTCCTTTCCCTCGCTGTCACCCAAGAGCTGTCACACGTCTACTGGGCTGTTGGCTGACAGATGGCTTTGCTCTTAAGCAGATGCTGCCAGCCCTTTTGGTGCAAGGACACCCCTATCCCCTCCCCAACCCCAGCTCCCATTAATGGGGAGAATTTAACCCTTTCATAGCTCAGAGACATACACCCCATCCAGGGTGAGGGGCAGGTAGATGGGTGGCAGTGCAGCCCTTCAAGCCCCTGTCTGGGCAGGGGTCCTTCTGGGCGCAGAGCCACAGGGACAGGCCCTGGCAGGACAGTGGCTGGATGGCATTGGCCAGGACCAGGGCAGTGGCTCTGTATGTCCCCCCTCCTCTGGCTCTGGTGGCTCTCCCGAGCTGACCACCGTTGCTGCGGGTGCTGTGTGCTCAGCATGGCTGAGCTAATCTATCGCCAAACAAACACACACTGTTATTCCGAAAGAAGGTTTCCAAGCGACTCATTTCCCTTTTTTTAATAACTCTTCCCTGTGGTGCCCTTTGCACCCTGAGCTGGGAGATTCAATAAGGCTGGAGCGTGGCTCGGCTCAGCCACCCGCTGAGCGGGGAGCAGCGGCTGGGGAGGGGGGGACCCATGAGTGCCCCCCGGCCAGACCGACTCTTCTTCCTCTCTGGTATTCTGGCTGAAATCTGGGACCTGCTTTATTGCTTTCCCCCCCCCACTTCTTGTTTTTAATTGCCAGTTTTCTACCAGGGGGGCTGGGAGGGGGTGGCCCGAGTGGGGACAGAGAGGGACCCCACAAGAGCATCTCTAAGCTGAGCACCCATCAGCCTCACTGCTAATCACACCCGTGCCAATTAACACTCCCAGATTAATGACTTTTGCCCCCCTCCCTGCATCCACAGCTTCTCCTCTCAGCGTGCCAAAGTCCCGGCAGCCGGGGGGCTTCA
>NW_010334479.1:2282-2957 GCF_000700745.2 Antrostomus carolinensis
ACCCCAGCAAATGAAGCCTCCCACCCCCCTCTGCCTGCCCTGGCCAAGCTCCAGCAGCTCTGAAGAGCTGCCTGGCTCAGCCTTCGCGCTCGGGCGCTGAAGGTAAATGGCCCAGGAAAGATGAAGCTTCCTCTCCAGCCGCTTGGATTGCTACTAAAGAAATAATCACGTCCCTGTGCCCGTCTTCCCCCCCCCTCCCCACCTTTTTTTCCTGATCGTTGTTGCAAAAGGAAAATCATTGTGGAAATGAGCGCCCAGCCTGCAGAAATGATCAGTTGCAAAGAGCCTGCAGGGCCCTGCGCTCCTGGTGGGATTCATTTTCCCCTCCCCAGATAAATCCTTATCAGACCCTGTTGCTCGGACAGGGACTGGCTGCTGTACAGGTTGCTCAGCCCAGTACCACCAGTAGCACAGACCCCATCCGACCCCTCAGCTGTCCCAGCAGCTGGACTGGCCTCAGCAGTGGCACGGTGGGAAAAGACCCCCTCATTCCTCCTCCTGTACCCCCAGCACTGGGCAGCAGAACCTCTGTCCTCGGCTCCTGGGCGAGCAGAGCGATGCTTTACACCACATCGCTTGACACCTGCACGGGACCGGGATCCTGAGCAGGGTGGTGAATGCAAAGCGGGGCCAAATCCTGTCCCCGGGGGTCACCAGGGGTCTCGCAGAGGACAG
>NW_010334480.1:0-1404 GCF_000700745.2 Antrostomus carolinensis
CTTGCAGCCATGGGATGTGCTCCTGTCCCTGTGGGACTGGCAGGAAGTCTTTGGAAATCAGCAGGTTTCCTCTTTGATATGGATCTCATACAGAATATTGGTAAGAAAACATCAGCAAGATGTGAACTGAAACCCAAGTACATGTCAAGATGGGGAGAATAACTTCTAGGAAGAATTTCTTCACTGTGAGGGTGGTCAGACACTGGAACAGGTTGCCCAAGGAAAAAATATGACTTCCCTGGAAGTGTTGAAGGCCAGGCTGGATGAGGCTTTGAGCAACCTGGTCTAGTGGAAGGTGTCCCTGTTGCTGGCAGGGGGGTTGGGACTGGATGAGCTTTAAGGTCCCTCCCAACCCAAACCATTCTATGATTCCATGATTCATGACCAGGTAGAGCAGCTTCTTTTGGGTGACCTCTGTATCTGGCCATAGTATCGCTCTGTCAGCTGAGAGAAGCTGCTTTAATGTGCAGTGGATAATCTCAGAAAATAAGAGTGGAAATAACCTCCCAGACCATCTGCTCCTGCCAGGGCTGGTAACCAGTTAGCCAAGTGATGGTGGAACACCAGCCACACATGCCCACCACGACCCTGGTCCTTGTGCCCTGTTGCTTTCCATGCTCAGTGCTCGTTCATCTCACCACACTGGGGAAGCCAAACCCTCCCTGTTAGCACCAAGCTGCTGGGAAATTCCCATTTTTCCAGTTGGCTGGAGCCAAAAGAGCTGCTGGGAACCAGAAAGGACCAGTGGAAACGAGATCTCGTGCTGCCGCAGCAGCCAGAGCATCTCACCCGGGGTTAAAGATGTTGGCTTGCAAATCACCAGCTTTGCTCTAAGTCTTTGGAAAGTCCTTGATTTCTTAGAAACGCCTGAAAAATCAGTATATTATTTCCCATTTTTCCAGTTGGCTGGAGCCAAAAGAGCTGCTGGGAACCAGAAAGGACCAGTGGAAACGAGATCTCGTGCTGCCGCAGCAGCCAGAGCATCTCACCCGGGGTTAAAGATGTTGGCTTGCAAATCACCAGCTTTGCTCTAAGTCTTTGGAAAGTCCTTGATTTCTTAGAAACGCCTGAAAAATCAGTATATTATCAATGTTCTTACAGCAAATCCCACACTGAGACCCAAACGGAGCACAACTCTGGCTATGAAGAAGAAAATTAGCTCTACCCCAAACCAGGACACCCAGGAAACCCACAGCTTTGTGCTGACCTTTCCAGTCTTGGGTGGGATTGAAAAAACACCCAACAAAAACACACAACAAACAAAAAAACCCCAGTGGAAATAAATCAGCTCAATATTGCTTTGCACTTGCTTTCACCAGTTCGGAGAAGAGGAAGGTCCAATAATTTGTCCTGTGAGCATCCTCCACCCCTCACTGGAGAAAAGAAAAGAAAAGAAAAGAAAAG
>NW_010334481.1:0-7545 GCF_000700745.2 Antrostomus carolinensis
TGGTTCATGTGTTCTAGGAGTCCCTGTTTGAATGGGGTGGTTGGACTAGATGACCTTCAGGGGTCGCTTCCAGCCTCAACCATTCTGTAATTCTGTGATTCTGTAACCCTGGGTTGATCACCAGTCTAAACAGCACCATATGGACTGATGTGAAAAAAATTAACTCCATCCCAGCCACATCCAGTACATATGGTGTTCATATCCTTCAGTTTTCTGTTTTTTTTTTCACTTTCATGTAATCCCATCTTAGTTATTGTCTTGGTAACCTAAATATATGGTGTCATGCTGCAGCACTCTGTAGCAATGACTAATTTAGAGCCGTAACTTTTCATCTTTTCACTTAATCTGTTCCTCGTATCTCTGTGTTCATTTTTTTATATTGATTCAATTTATGATAAATTTAAATGTAAAACTTAAGACACCATCAAAATTTTTATAGAATACTTATATTGATGTGGGTCAAACAATTGAACAGGTGGATAAGACAGACTGAACATACATTCAAAAGGATCAATAAGCTTCCCCTGTCTAGAGAAATTACACTCTTACAAAAAGGAACTTATTGCTCAAAAATATAATGTAATTATTTTGGCAACAAATTTCTTAGAACTCAGATGCTTGATTCCTCTTGTCAGCTATACTTACCTTTTGGAAATAAAAACCCTTACAAATTCAAAGTTTGTAAAGGAAATTGTTTTTCTTTTTTGCCTATTTTCTGCCTAACTACTGAAACTAAAGTGACATAACTGACATCATATAACAAACCATTTTCTGAGCAGGTGGCTTAGAAATTCTGCTAACACTATTCTTATTAGCACTTCCAGTAAATTTACTGTTAATATTTGCACTATAATTTTCAAAATATTCCTTTTTTTTCCCCCTACAAAATAACTGCTCAGCTTCAGGAACATCACATCCTTGTTAGAAAAATCATACATAAATGTGTGCCACTGCCTTTTTTCTAATCAGGGACTAAAGTATAGCATAATTGTTTAAAAGGTTCCTGCCCATCATATACTTTCTGAGCAAGAACTGAAAAGTAGGTAATATTTTAAACAATCTACAGCTTTACGACTTTACTTTCTCTCAGTGCAATGCATTAAGTAATTAATGTTCAATGTTTTAAAACTATTAATTTAATATCAAAATTGAAATGTCTCACTAAACATACTCCTTATTCTCTTGGATACTGCAGCTCAAAATTTCTTTTCTTTTCCCTACTGCAAGCTCCACTTCCAGTTTTGTCTATAAAGCGGACAATTCAATCTGTGCATAACTTTATTAAAATCTGAAAACTCCATAAAGATACAAAATCCTTGCTTAAGAAATTGCTGAACAGTGCTTGCACAGTGTCAAGGCTTTATGTTTCTCACTCTGCCCCCCAGCGAACAGGCTGGCTGTGGGCAAGCGATTGGGAGTACACAGAGCTGGAGCAGCAAACCAGAACTGACCAAAGAGAAACTCCATGCCATATAACGTCATGTTCAGAAATAAAACTGGGGGGGCTGGCAGGATTTTTTTTCAAAAGAGAGCCATTTCTTGGGGACTGGATGGACACTAGTCTGATGGTGGTGACTGATTGCCTTTGCATCTCTTGTGCATTGTTCTTTCCCTCTTACTAAACTGTCCTTATGTTGACCTATGAGCTTTTTGCTCTCCTAACTCTCTCCCCCATTCCACCACAAGGGTAAGCAAGTGAGTTGGTGGTGGCTTAGCTGTCACCTGGGGCTAACCCATAACACCAGAGTAGGAGTAATTGCAAAACAAGAATAGGCAATCATTAATGTAATTTTTCCTCCTCTGTCTTTTAAAATGGGTTGAAAAACAATGCAAGATGACCATGGATGAATCCCAGAACTCTTGCTCAACAACTTTATGCTATTAGATCTTACCTTTTAATTTCTTCAAGATTTCAATAGGAATTTTGCCTGACAAAAGGCTGAAGGACTTGGCTGCAAATGTAAGGCAACATTATAGATGACATTTTAAAAATGTGGATGTGATGGAAATTAGATTTCTGGCAATTTCATTATGCTTAATTCCACTGACAGATAAATATTAAAGCAAATAACCAAATCTATACTGCTAAAGAGAAAAAAGGAACATGCTTCAGCTTTGCAGTATTGGTTGCTCATACTACCTAAATTTTAAGTGCATTGGGTTTACTGGCACTTTCCAAGAAGACACCCAAGCATAATTTTGGGAATAGCGGTTGCCAAAGACCATTGACAACAGGCAGTATAGATATGTCTATAGTGGTCTGTTTCCCTCTATTCCATATAATCCTTCAGCACTATCCACTTCCACACTCAAACAGAAAACCATAAGCAAAATAATATTAATGTGTGAGAGCCACTGGAAACTGAGGAGAAATCCAGGGTCAAGTGTTGTGCAAATTAGATGCAGCCAGGTTATGCCACTTTGCTTCTGAGCTAGTCCCTGATGTCATTTAGAAGTATAGATGGAGCGTTCACTCCTGTGGAGTTTCCATAGGCTATTTACCCTGAGCATGCAATGTCATTGTGTATTGCAATGTATAAATACCAATATGAAGTTTTATCAGTTTAAGAGACATGTTTGCAGAAAGAACTAAAAAACTCTGATGACAACATAAAAACTTTTAGTTTCCTAACTGTGCTTTCCATAAGAATGAATACTATATTTTCTTGTACTGAATGTACAGCATAGTGTAGACTAGTATATTAACTTATTTATCAGGTAACTTTAAACAATACCTAGGTATTTACTCTTTGCTTCCTTTCTTCATGTCATGACTGCTTCATTCATCTTTGTATAGGCCAGCCTTAAAAGTAAATTTGGTTTAATTGTTCCTACTGACTACAGCTGTAATGCCAAAACTGAGAAACATCAGACTGTCTTTGGACATTTCAGGAGACATAAATGATTTTACCTTCTTTTGTACTCTCATAATAGAAAAAGCATTGAGACCTGGTAGAATATCAATTAAAATGTCCTAAATTTTCTTTCTTTGGTAATGCAGATGGTTAAGAATTTCACTGTTCATGTTGCTACTGTACTGATTTGTAAAAGAGTAGAGCATGCATACATCTGACTTAAATGTCAATTGCTTCAGTAACAGAATAAATGTGGTTTATTACAAGAAACTCCTTGAGAACTGACGAACTGAGTACTCTGAATACTTTTTTTTTTTTTCCAATGGTTGTTTACTAAAAGGTCTGTATTCCAATTTATATCCTGCTGATATTTATTTTTGCAGATTTTTTTTTTTTTTTTGTAAAAGTGTTTCCAAGTATATATGGAGGCATTTAGTGCAAACAGTAGGAAATTCCTAAGAGAGGAGAGAATCAGGCTATCAGACCTAGATCAGGGTGGAGAGACATATTTGTGTCCACTGAAGTTCAAGAGATGTGAACTCTATTCTAAAGATCAGTAGCTTCTTTGACAACAAATAGAAAGGAGAAAACAGTGATTTCCCAGCTTCCCTGATACCAAAGTGATCCAAGAGTGCCTGAAATAGAGGTGACCCTTGCACAAATTTATCTTTTACTGAATTTGAGCAGGAAGTAGCCTCCAATGGCCCTCCAGTCTCCTACAAAACCGCAGCATTTCTCATTCTCTTGTGTTGAACCTGGTCCACCATGTACAATAATGTAAATATTGATTTGGAGCATGGACTTTAATTTAATTTTTTTCACATGGATGCATATTCACAACTGAATTATGGTATTTGCCTGCCCTGGTGAATATTGAAGTTATGGAAAGTGGAGTAACATCAGCTGGAAACACTGAGAGTAAACTGTTCCAGAAATTCTTATGAATCAATAGTTAGGGAACTATTATTATAAAATTATGTATTTCAAAGTACTGCTGCTTTAAATTAGATAGAAACCAAATGCACATAAAGGTGAGTCTAGGATTGGACATGAAGTCAAGTGTCTTGCAACTTCAGAAGAATGTGGGAACCAGTGAGCTATTTGAATAACTGGAGACAGTTTGGATGACAAGACATTCTTTTCTCTATGTAAAGTGCCAGTATAAGGCATAATGTGCAAGAACTTATCAGCAGAATAAAACATACAGAATACCAAGCAAAATAACTAAAAGGTGCCTTAAAAACCATATTTTTTATTCCTAAAAACATTGTTCTATGGAACTATTTAAAATAAACAATTTTAACTCTATATTAAAAAAACCCCAAACAATTAGACTCTCTTGGTCTAGCAGCAAGATTTTTGTACTAGTAGCTCATTGTCATTTACCTACAAGCCAGACGGGTAATACCACTTTTCTACATACACAGACTGTGAAGCAGAACTTCAGAAATTCTCTATTTCAAGTCAGTGAGTACTGAAAAGCAAATAATTCCCTAGTAGTATTCTAAGACATGTGGTGTTACTTAATATACTTTCCATCTTCAAAATTAAAAAAAAATAAATCAAATAGTGTATTAAAAAAGACAGGCTTAGACATGAATCACTTCAGATGCTCAGAACATCTGTAACTCTGACAATGACCACTGAAGCTCTCATCCTTTTCTGAGCAGTTTGACATCTATATTTTGGCTGTGACCTAAGACTTAAAAGACATATTGAAGTTTTCTGTTTTTCCTGAATCATCAAAAATACTTACTTTTTCACCATAAGTCACAGATAGCTTTTTCTGTTCTAGTGTATGTGACCCTAAAATATTCTGATTTAGAAAAAGAATACTCATCTGTAATTTCAATTTTGAGGGTTAATTTCAATGCCAAGGCCATAGTGGAATGATAAACAGCAAAGTATAGATCAGCAGCCAAGGAAAAGTGTTCCTGAGAAACAGTTTAATACTTTACTATAGTAGTAAACAGTCTTCCTGGCACTATGAACCACAGATATGTATCTTCCATTAGACAAAATGTGCATACCAAAGATTTCATAAGCTTTTCATAAGGGAGGGAATGTTCAGGGGACAGGTCACAAGCAGATGACAGAGACATCCTCCATTTCTCAGTGACTGACCACAAAGTTTAGCTTGGTATATGAGTGAGCTTTGAAAACTAGCAAAACTGTTCTCAGTAACTGCCATTGCACCAGGCTTGGACTGCCCCATAGCCTGCTTCCCAGTACAGCTCTACTACCAGACATACGGCACTGCTTTGGCATGGGAACTGCAGATGAACCACTTATAAGCCTCAAACAGGCTCATCTCAGATCAGTGAAGGTGAACATTGGCATCCAAAGGCTAAAGTGTTTCTGAAGATCTTTGAGCTTCAAGATCTGTAGAGCTTGAAGCCATTGTACCATAATGCCATATTGCTTGCTACGCTCTGTGGTTTGCTTTGGTGTACAGGGAGAGGAAGTTGTTCTATATTAACATCATGATGATGCTGAGGTAATTAACTTGTTGTCAGTGCCTTGTGCTGAGTTCAGAAATTAAGTATACTGCTGTCAAAGTGAATACCAATTCTGACTTCAATGTGAAATATCGACAAACAAAAGAGATGGATTGACAGAGATATCTGAATTACATTTCAACTACAATCTTCAGGAGACAAAAACTGTTCACTAGCAACAAATAAAGGCTGTATATTCAGGGATGGAAGCTCTGTCGTTAAACTTTAGAACTGATAAAATCACAGCCTTCCACTTTTATCTGATAAAAAATATTACACATATCTAAATGAGAAGAAAAGGGAAAAAGTGTTCAAATGTGATCAGAAGATTAGGACAATTATCCAGGAACATTCAAGTTCAAATCCCTGATCTAAATCTGAAAGAGTCAGTATTCGACCTTCCACCTCTTACATTCAAGGTGAACAGTAAAACCACATTTACTGGCTATGCTGGACTTGCTTACTCTCTTATTTCAACTGTAACTGTCTGAGGTATGTTTTTTCTAACATGCTGTGTGCATCTGTTTATGCTGTCTTTCATCCAGCACTATGCCTATAAAATCACTACACACTCCAATATTAAAGTAATATTTAAAATAGCAAGTAAAATTAGGTAAATTGTCTTTTTCTTGAACTCAAAACTAGAGTAGAATATGCTATTGAGTAAAATATGCCTCAAGCATTTATATTTTAATGTGGTGAAATCTGAGAAAAACGGGTTTATGAACTGTGCTGCTTGCATTCCATGATTCTACTACAGGATGTCAGCTTACGCTTCAATTCACAAACAAGCACAATGGAAACTGTAACATGGCCCTTTCTGCTTTCTTACAGTGTGGGCTGAATACTAATGTCATAATACAATCAAACAAGGTGAAATAGTTGTCTTGAAAACCCTCAGAAGCATGTTACAGTGTTAGCTTGGTGGTATTACAGATAAGTCTCACTATTCATTTGCTTGCACTGTTCTGTAAATTGAATCTCTCCACTCCAAAAAGGAAGGAAATAAAATAAAAAGAACATGAAGAAAATAAATATTGTCTGACATTTTTTAGAAGTTTGAAAAAAGAATCAAAACATTATTCTCTTTTTTTTTTTTTTTTTTTCCCACAGTTAAATGCTTTGAGAAGGTTTGGAAATCAATTCACAGTTTTTGTTTGTGCATAGGTTATCTTTTTGATTAAAGATTCTCTTCTTGTTTCCTCCTGGCCCTTCAGTGGCAATTCTGTAAGTTAAGGGCTGCATTTGGAATTGCGGAGGGCATACTGAAAATCGGCATTTGCTGCCTAATGAGTGAATGCATGAGACTACCTTATCATTGGACAGCAGTAAAGAGATTCAGCTTTGAAATAGGAAAAAAATATATGAGAAGAGAAAGGGAAAAGAATAGCATAAAATGTTTTTGGTGTGTATATTCAGTGAAAAGGTTTGTCAGTTATTTTAATTTTTACTGGAAGGGAGAATCTGCAGGTGGGCAAGAGACTTAGGTCTACTCAAACTTGTTGTCCTGCACAATCCCAGGACTTTTCCCAAAGGCAGGCTACCCAGCCAGTCTGTCCCCATTCTGGACTGATGATGTACTGGTTGCATCCCAAGTACAAGACTTTGTGTTTGTGTTTATTGAACTTTAAGAGATTCTTGTTAGCCTGTTTTTCCAACTTGTTAAGGTTCCTCAACAAGAACAACCCAGCTCTCCAGCATATCAACCATGATTCCAAATTTGAGGTCATCCAAGAACCTGATAGGGTTGAACCTTCATCAAGGTCACTGTGAAAGTTGTTAAATAGTAAAATAAACCCATTTATCAGTTCTTGAGGAACATGACATACAATTGATCACTAGGCACACTTTGACTTATTGACCACTACCCTTCAAGGCTGACTGTCCAGACAGTTTTTTTCACCCTGCTTGTAGTTCACACATATGAACTTTGCCTCTTCAGTTTGGTTACCAGGACTCTGTGGAAGACTGTATGGAAACCTTTATATAATCAAGGTAAATACAGTCTACTGCACTCCCTTCAGCCACATTTATTCAGAGCAAAGAAAACATAATTTGTCCTCAAGAAATTGTTTCTGGCTATACCAAGTCACCTTTTTTTCCTTCATATGCCTGGAAACAGCTTCCATGAGGATTAGTTCTATAATTCTGCCAGGTAGTGAGGCTTATTCTTCTGCCTGCCTAAAAAAAAA
>NW_010334482.1:0-4549 GCF_000700745.2 Antrostomus carolinensis
CACACAGCACTTGCCAGCTCTTGTTGGGTTTGCGTCAGCGATTAGAGACGGGAACCGCTTCACTCGGGCCAGAGCGGGTGGGAACGGCTCCAGCTCCCCGCTTGGCTTGGGAAGGGAAAGGGGTTTGGTGGTGGAAAATGCCAATTTGTCAAAATGGAAACATTTGGCAAGAACAGATCCATTTTCATCAAACTTCTGTCAAAACGCAGCCAGGGAGGCTGGGGAAAGGCAGGAGGGGAGCCCAGCCCAGCCCAGCCCAGCCCAGCCACCCTCCTCATCCTCAGCGCAGGGGGATCCCTCGGGGGTGCAAGGGGATCCCTTGGGGATGCAGGAGAGTGTCCAGAGGAGGGACACAACATTGAGGAAGAGTTTAGATGGGAAACCATATGAGGAGAGGCTGAAGTCACTTGGTTTGTTCAGCCTGGAGAAGAGGAGACTGAGAGGAGATCTCGTGGGGGTCTAGAACTTCCTCCCAAGGGGAAGAGGAGGGGCAGGCGCTGATCTCTTCTCTCTGGCCACCAATACCAGGCGTGGTTGGGCCCATATCAATGGTTTGAATTGGGTTTTTTTTGGGGGGAGGTCTCCCTCCAGCCAGGCATGTTGCCCTCTCCTCTCCAAATGCAAGGAGGAGGCACCAGGACAGAGCAGGCTCCCAGAGCAGTGGTCCCCAAAACTCCCCGTGTCCCATCCCAGGGCTCACCCAGAGCAGAGGGGTTACCTGGCCCCACCACGGGCTGAAATCCTGGTGTCAGAGCAGGTGAGGTTCATGTCTGATCTGGGACAGCCAAGTGACAAGCCCCACTAAGGACCAAACAGAGTGACACATGAGCTCAGTGCTCCCCCCATCTATCCTCTCCCCCACCCCAAAACCAGTAGATCCAAGCTGGATGAGATCCCAGATAACCAACCAACCACCCCAGCACCACAACCCACCCTCTTCTCCAGAGACCTCCAGCAGGCAGGCAGGAGCTTCAGCGTGGGTGCTTTGGGATTTCCTAAAGTTTATTATTACAAAGCAAGAAAGAAAAGGGCTCAAGGGATCACAGGGGGGATGAAGAACTGCTTTAGAAACACAGGAGATCATTTAGCAGGTCACCTCCGCAGCCGAGCTCGCCCGGCTGATAAAGGCGAGCGCTTATTGAGGCACTCACAGCTTGATTCGAAACGGCTGCTCCCAAACAGCCAATTACTCCGGGCTGTTCCAATCCAATTAGCAAAGCTGTTGCCCCAATTCCAGCGGCGTGTTTTACAAATACAGCCCACCTCCCCGGGTTCAAAGAGCAACCCAGAAAAAGGAGCTTGGGAAGAGGTGAACCAGCGCCCGCAGCCATGGCAGCCAAACTCCATCCCTTGGGATGCAGGTGGCCCTGTCCCCAAGGATGTGGGTAGCACAGGGGATGGGATGCCTGAGCCCCAGACATGGGGACACTCACTGGAAGAGCAGCCCTGTGACTGTCCCTAAAGCTGCACAGACCCATCAGCCAAGGAGGTGGGATCTCCCAGGTGTGGTCCCCACCAGGAGATGGTTATTATCATTACTATTTTAATATCATTATTATTTTAAGTTTTATTTTATGTCAGTGATTAAATTGTTCTTCTCTCACCCTACGAGTCTCTTCACCCTTGTCCCCCAATTCTCTCCCCTGTCCCCTGGGTTGGAGTGAGCGAGTGGCTGGGTTTGGCTGCCAGCCCAGTGCAACCAGCACACATCCACTCCCCTGCACCCCCCAAAATAAGCCCAAAAGCAGCAGTTTGGGTGTTGTGATTTCAGACATGTGTAATGGTCGGTGGGGTGGGATGAGGTGGTTTTCCTGCTGCTGGGGAAACCCCATTCCCTGGGGCCTGGAGCAATGTGTATCCTGGGTGCTGAATAAATCCTGTCTGGGTGACACCCAATGGCACTGTCCTGGCTTGTCCCTGCCCTCCCAGCAGCGTGTGCCACCACCAAACACAAACTAGCCAAGAGCCAGCCCCAGGTTGCCCAAGCCTGGTGGCTCCCACATGGCCATCACACCTGGTGTGGTCCCCACCAGGAGATGGGCTCTGGGGTCATGCAGATAAGGGATGCCACCAAGGTCTTTGTCAGTGTCACCTCTCTGTAGCCTTAGAACCAGAGAGTCATCAAATGGTTTGGGTTGGAAAGGAGCTTTAAATGTCGCCTAGTCCAACCCCCTGCAGTGAGCAGGGACATCTTCAACCCGATCAGGTTGCTCAGAGCCCTGTCCAACCTGACCTTGGACCTAGTGCCCTCCAGGGTCTTAGGAAATGCTTGTCATCCCTTGTCACCAGCTCAGCTGGCCTGTGACATTAGCAAATCTTTCCTCAGAGACCTGGCAAACTTTGAGGTTTACCCACTGAGTATGGGGGGAATAAAAAATCACAGAATCCCAGACTGGTTTGGGTTGGAAGGGACCTTAAAGCTCATCCAGTCCCAACCCCCCTGCCAGCAGCAGGGACACCTTCCACTAGACCAGGTTGCTCAAAGCCTCAGCCAGCCTGGCCTTCAACACTTCCAGGGAGGAGCAGCCACAGCTTCTCTGGGCAACCTGGGACACTGTCTCACCACCCTCACACCAAAGAATTTCTTCCTCACATCTCATCTCCATCTCCCCTCTGCCACTTTCAAGCCATCACCCCTTGTTCTGTCACTCCCTGCCCTTGGCCAAAGTCCCTCCCCACCCTTCCTGGAGCCCCTTCAGGTACTGGGAGGCCACTAGAAGGTCTCCCCGGAGCCTTCTCTTCTCCAGGCTGAACAGCCCCAACTCTCTCAGCCTGTCCTCACAGCAGAGCTGCTCCAGCCCTGGCATCATCCTCATGGCCTCCTCTGGACTGGTTCCAGTAGGTCCATGTCCTTGTGGTATTGGTGTCCCCAGCACTGGAGGCAGCACTGCAGGTGGGGTCTCACCAGCGCAGACATCCTCAGCGTAATGTTGTGGGAGGATTTGCCATGATCCTGCTGGTGGGGACAGGCAGGTTTTAGAGGTAAAAACCCAAATGGGACCATCAGGGCTTTGCCTGAGCTCACCAGGGCCTGCTGAGCTGGGATAGATATGAGCACGAGGGAGGAGGAATGAATTGTGTCTCCCCTAATTGGGATCACGGGCAATGCAGTGCAGCAAACAGAGCAGATCCCATCTGGAGATGAGGGGTTCCCATCAACTGGGGCAAAGGAGACACCAACAAACTCATCACCACACTCATGCAGAGGATGGAAAATTAACCCACAAACTCCATCCTCTGTCCAAGAAGCTGAGCTGGGCTCAGAGGACAGGAAGGGCCAGGGCTGAGCCTTGGCTCCAGCACCTTTGCAACCATCCCAATCCTCACCACAACCGCTCCAACGGGTTCCCTTGGAAATCCTGGCGTGCGGCCACCTCTGGGGTGGAGCACAGCCCCTGTTATTAAAATGTGTGACAGCAGCTCAAGATGGAAAGTGAAGTTGTACATTCTCCATCTGAAACTCCGGGAGGAATTTCAAGCAGGGGAATGCAATTTCCAGCCTGGAGCAGAGCCAGCAGCACCAGGGCGAGATTTTTCTTAATATGGTTTCGCAAAACGAACACAGAAAATTGCCCGTAGCTATAGCAATCCCAGCGAGCTGGAGACAGCCAGGCATCCACACAACAAACACAGCCACCAGCTCCAACGAGCCTGATGTCCCCACCATCGCTGGGACACTCGGACACCTCAGCTCCCTGCTCCATCCCGGTCTCCGCTGGGATTTGAGTCCCATTAAGGCTGCATGGAGCAGAGCAAAGCTGCTCTCCTGCCCATCTCAGGAAGGGAGAAGGTAAAATTCTCCCTCTCTTCTTTTTTCTTCTCTCTTTTACCTTCTGTGGAATGACCCATTTCACTGAAGGGAAAAGCTGGTGCTGGCTCCAAAGGGAGGACAGGGCTTTGCCCAGCCCCTCAGCACTGGCAGGGCTTTGCTCCTTCCACCAGCCCAGGAAAGCAGCAGGTTAAACAGCTCCAGCTCATTCATGTTTTGGGCCAGTAGCCTCCCTGGCCACCAGACCTCCAGCCACCCCAGGGAGCATCGCCTGCTCACAGCAGCGCAGACACGGCTGGCTCCTGGCCAGCCAGAGTTACAGAAGAAGCCTTCCCCTATTTCTGCTTTTGATTTAAATAATCCCAATAAGGGGATAAAGCAGCCAAAACCCACCTTTTTTTTTTTTTTTTTTTAAAAAAAAAGCTTCAATTTAAAAAATAATACACATGAAATGTGCAATTTTTATTGGAGTAGGCAGAGCTGTGGAGTATCAGAGACAGCCCTTCGCTAACCAAACCTCTGTCCCCAGGACACCAGCTATTAACTCCACTCTCCGGAGCGCTCAGACATCCTCTGCACAGCATCCCGGCTCTGCCTTGGCCCCGCTTCCCTGCTCAGTTCCCATGCAAACACAAACTCGGGGCTGGCTGCAATTATTCCTTTATTGGTGCCCTCCTGGGCGAAGACGCAAGAGTGACAATGGTTTCCCATCATCCTGGGAGTGAAAAATTACAGGGATGGGGAGGAGGCACAAAAGCAAAGGTGCTTTTTGTTGTTGTC
>NW_010334483.1:0-10514 GCF_000700745.2 Antrostomus carolinensis
GAACCGGCCGCCGAGGGGCTGCCCTGCGCCCGCCGCCTCCGAGGCCTCCGGCTTAACCCTCCTCAGGGGGCTCGTCCCCTCCCTTCTGCTCCCGGAACGTCCTTTTAGAGTCACTCGGTGTTTCAGAGACAACACGTTCCCCGGGGTTATTGCAGACGGGTTTTCTGGGGGGAGGCGGTTTGGTTTTTGAGGATAAAAATCCCAATTCGATCCTCTCCCTCTCTGTGTAACACCGAGTCTGGGACTGGGCTGTGTTTTCAGCTGAGTCTTAATGATATTTATGCCTATTGTTATTTGACTAAAAAGTTTTCAGCAGTTGTTTTGATGAAATGAAGAGTCTGCCCTGTGAGTTGTTGGCAGTGTGCTCGCCTCATCCCGATTAATCATTTCCTTCATTCTTCTGGCCTTGTTTCAGAACAGTTTATACTTGGAGACATCGCTCATAAAGGTCCTGTCCGTTGTGTCACCTGCTAATGGGATGTTTCCTTCAGCATTAGTAATGCGGTTGCCTAAATTAACCCAAGAGGGTTCCCAAGCTGCCATAGGTGCTCATGCTGAAGAGGGTTCTCAGAGGCACTTCTGTGAACTTGTAAACTAATGATTTGTTTGACTAGAAAAGCACAAATAAGGAATCGAGAATTTAGGCTTAAAACACAGTTCATGGTAAAATTTGACTTGTCTGTGTTTGCTACTTTATTGAGGGGGGAAAAAAAACCCCATATTCAACTAGAATTTCCCAGAGTTTAAGGGGAAAATGAACACAAGTTCTCTGCTTTGCACTAGTGTTAGCTGCAGGATTCTGTAATCTTTGGATTACTTTGGAAGAGTGTTTGTGCTACTGAATTAGAAAATAAAATAATTTTACATATAATAATTTCTAAATCCTGCACTGTTAGTTAAATTCTTATTCCCATAGTATGAAGAAAATATATTTGTCTTTATTTCCTTTGGTTAGTCTGTTTCTAAATTATCAGGAATACCCCAGTAATGTGAAAATAGTATTCCTTCCCAATGAAGGTGTCATTCACAACTAGAAATAGTTCTGCTTGCTCATTTCCATGCTATAAACCTTTGCATTTTCACTACATCGCCCATCTGGTGCCGTGCTTGTTCCATCAAGAAGAGATATAAACGTCAAGCTGACAAAAGGCCAATACAGAAAATTGCTGGATGCTGTTTGTAGCAGGTGTCGGGGACCTGCCATTGCATAGAGATGAGGATTTTATAGCTGGTCAGTGCTATGTCTGACTAACAACTCTTGATTGAAATGCCCTGGAGGAAGAGGAGTGGGTGAAAAAGCTGTATGCCTTTAGAAATAATGTACACAGGTGAAGGAACTGTTATTTTTCTTTAGAGTGTCTGCTAAATGTTTGATATTTCAGTTTGTCTTAGCTTTACTAGCTTCTCTCTTTCTGTCCATGTCTGTTAGGAGCTGGTGCGTCAAGGAGAGGCGCTGAAGCGCACAGAACAGATGGTCGATAAAATGGACCAGGACTTGAAGACGAGTCAAAGGCACATAAACAGCATTAAAAGTGTTTGGGGGGGCTTGGTAAACTACTTCAAAGCCAAACCTCCAGAGAGCAAGCCAGAGCAGAATGGAACCCCTGAATATTATGCTAACAGTAGGTAAGTAAAATAAACGTTTTACTTTCAACTTATTTCCCACAGCACCTCTAAAATGTCACAAGAGCATCAGAACTTAAAGATCTGTTGATTCTGTCAAGTAAACTCCTGAGATGGTGTCTAGCTCCCTTTTACCCAAAACTGACAAAAAATATTTTTACTTGTATTTATATCTGTAGTGGTAAGAATAACTTTGTGGGAAAATGATTTAAACAATTACACAAAATTCTGCAGTGTCTTTTGAATAATCATACTTACTTCAGTCTTATCAGGAAATCATGATTTGCAGCATTAACATGCTTCCAGTTAAATATTATGTGTATTTCTCTAGCACCTATTAAAAGCTGTAAATAAGAATTAATTGGTATAAAATTACTGTGTCTTACAGTACTTGTCTCTCTTCAGCTGAGGAATTCATGTAAAGCCTGATAATGCTGCATGGATTGATTTCCTCCTTCCCTTCCTCCCCCATCCTCCACTAGAGGAAAGGATTATGTTGCATCCAAGATACAGTTTTGGTTTTTATATCACAATTTCCATATGCTATTTTCAGCATTAAAACGACTAGTTCTGCTTTCACTGAAGACAAATGCTAATAGTTCATTTTAAAGTAACATTTTGGATCAGGTCTAACCGATTTGCTCTTCTTGTATAAATCTAATACCTGTTCTTGTGTAACAGATTCAAAATGGGGCCTGTGCTCCATAGGAATGTTTTCTTTCTGTTCTCTTTATTACTAGATTAAAAGAAGCAATGATGTCTAGTAAAGAACAAGAGTCAAAATACCAGGAAAGTCATCCAAATTTAAGGAAACTAGATAACTCAGGTTTGTGAACTTTATTTTACACTGAATGTCTGTCGTCAACGTGGGGCAAACTTGCACGGTGGTGAAGGCAGAGACCTTTCAGCCTGCCCAGCTGCTGGTTTATGTTGCTGCCTAACGTTTGGAGATTTGTACCCCAGCCTTCTTGGCTTTGAATTCTAGGGAACTGTTTCCCCTAAAACTCTTTATACCTGTACTGAAAGCATTAATGTTTTTACTTGGATGCAGATTTTAACTAGCCCTTCCTGCAGGGAATTGATGGTATATAAAGGCTTTAAGAGCATCCAGTGCTTGTATTTGCTCAGAGGATACTATAGCCGAGAACGCACACAATGTGCAGGCAGCATTGTCCTGTGTTTGCCACAATGTTAACTTACACATTCATTTTTAACCATCATTTGTCATGGATTTCAGATATGTTTTCCTTTTTATTCCAAACATGGACTATAACCATTCATGCTGAAGTCATTACTTGATTCACACTAGGAAGCATACAGGGTTTGGTCTTGTTCCTCATTCTCACAGCGCATTAACTTCTGTGATGACTTTTATGTACACAGTAACTGTTCCTCTTTAAAGTGAGGTGCAATTATTTAGTTTAGTAAAAGCGAGAAAGCAACAAGGTGTCTTTTTAGTTATAGTTCTGTAATTAGAGAGATGCTTTTTGGTAACATTAATCTCCATAATATAAAAGTCTGTCCAATAGAGGGCAGAAATAACTCTCTGGTGGCTTGACCTGGGGGAACACTACCTGCTGGTAGAAGTTACCAACCTACCTTCTTTGTTGGCTGGGTGGCTGTTTTTCTCTTAACCACCCAGTAGAACTACAAAAGGCAGCCCAAAAGAGAATTGTGGTAGCTTAGTTCATCTTCAGGGGTGCCCTATAGATAGTGGTGTGGGACTATTTCTCATGCTCCTTCTAACAGTTTATGTGACTAAACTGTGGTCCGACTAATTTTTAATAGTCTTTCTAAAACTTCAAAGCCTCTTCTTGCTAGCTTTTTTATTATTTAATATTCTGTGTTTTATACTCTTAACAGACAGTGATTTCAGCAAAGCAGATTTAGTTTCTTCAGTGCAAAGGGATTCCTATCCAAAGAACCAACACCTGCGAGCTTACCACCAGAAAATTGATAACAACTTAGGTGAGTGACAAAATTGAAGCTGTTTGATGTAATACAATTTTAAATTTTTGGTTCTGAAGCCAGAGAAAATTACTAAGTAATATATTGCCAACAAACACCTTTTTGTTTAGTTCACATGTGAAATTTGGTAATTAAAAAAAATCATTTGCTTATACTCTACATTTAAAACCTATTGACATGGCAAAATCCAAAGTTTGATTGAAAGATACATTATTTGAATGGCAGAATGTTGTGGAATGTCTATGGGTAAACTACTTGCAAATATTGATAACAAATCTGAGTTAGAAATGCATTTCATGTGAAACCAGCTAGAAACAAATTGGCTGGGATGCCTGGGATAGTATAAATCTACTGTGGAAACTGATACACTATTGCCATCAATGCTTAACTCTTCTGCACCACACTTGTGCTTTAGAAATAGACTTTGAACTGTCGATGAGCAAAGAGACCAGGGGGTAAAAAGACACACCAAAAGCATGAGTTTTATTTTATATTGACAATAAGAAAAACACTCTTACCAAATGTGAATATGCTAGCAAATCTCTGTCATTTGAATGATGAAATTGTGCTGAAGTATCCTGTAACACTTGCATTCAGTATATTAACATGTTTCTTTGAGTCATCCTCCAAGTTGACTGAAATACCACTGGGACAAGCAGGCTTGTTCATCCATTCTGAAAAATCTTACTAAGCAAGTACTACTAGTATTAATAAGGAAATACTGCTTCAAATTGACATCCAGATTCTACCAGTATGAATACTTCCTCTTTTTCTGAAGCTTACCACTTAGATTGAAAGATGCATTTAGATTACCTAACTGACAGTTAAACTCAGATATTAAATTGTGCATCAGCTTGGACCCAAAGAATTTACAGCTGTGTGCAGCTTTTGAATTAAACATGTTTTGCAGAAAATAGAATGGTCCAAAGACAGTGAATATTTAATTTGTGAATGTGCTGCATTTCTTTTATTACTTCCCAAAACATTCAGCTGACTTTCTCTCCCTTTGTTCTGTAGCATATATACAAAGTGCCTGTTTGCTTACATGTCACCGTTTAGCTGACCTAGAAAGAAGAGATTGGAAGGAAAGCAGAAAGGAATAGATCAAGAGAAACAGTCAAGCATAAGAGTTAGTGGAAGCGCATTTGTTCTACTCCTAAGCTGTGCGAAACTTACTGGCCTTAGAAGCATTTATACCAGTCAATCATGCAATAAAGTAGTTTTCCTGTAGCCAAATTAGACAATCTGGAAATGGGATTTTTCCATCTGTGTTAAATAACTGCTCAAATGTTCAGTGTATTGACAATATCTCTGCATGAAGTTTAAAGAAAAACAATTGAGGTAGTGAGCATATTGTGTATGCTGAGCTGAGAAAAGATGTACCCAATTGTCTATAACATACGATTTTTTAAAAAAGTAAAAACTACATTACAAGGTATGTATTTTTATAAAGACCCAATTTGGTTTTAAGCATTTGTAGTTAACATGAAATGGAAAAAAGAAGGAAGTGTGTATTTCTGGTAGTAATCTGGTAGAAGTGTTAAAGTGTTGGTGCTTCCACTATTGGAGAAGAACACTCAGACTTGAGGAGTTGTAACTAACATATTCTAAACCCAGGGTTTTCAAGAAGAAGGAATCCTGACAGTGTCCATTTCAACAGGATGCTTTATACTGCTTTGATTCCTTATGCTCCCTCTCTTTGTTGACAGATGAGATGTCTTCTGGGTTGAGTCGTCTGAAAAACCTAGCTCTTGGCCTGCAGACAGAAATAGATGAGCAAGATGATATGCTGGATCGGCTAACAAAAAAAGTAGAGACACTGGACGTCAATATTAAAAGCACTGATAAAAAAGTCCGACAACTTTAAAGGATTTTTAGAAATTTTTTGTCCAGTGTCAGTTCTTCCTGGATGTCTTATCTCAACCGATCTCTTAAAAAATCTCGGACAGTATCTGTTTCTCTTTTTTCTGATATGTTATTGATTTTGTTGTCATTAAAATTGTATAACCTTAAGTGCAGCATAATACCTTAAACTTCTTCTTAATGTACATGGGAAAAGTGCATGTTGAGTAAAATCTCTCAGCACTTGGTAAATCCTCTGCTCAATTGTATAACTGTGCGTCATGTGCGTGGAGGAATTTGCAGTCTACAAAGCTTCAGTGTCCTTGGCCTGGGAGCTGTGATGAGAAAAGTAACTGCATTTTGTCTGTGTTTTGGGGAGGGGGCAGAGGGAACAGAATGTGCTTCTTTGTTCTGAACAAATGTTGCTAATTCTGTTTACCTACAGCTATTTTAAATTCTGAAAAAAAAAAAAAAAAAAAAGCTGATTTCCAGCTGTAAAAATAATTTGAAGTGACTGTTCTCTGGCATTTCTGGGGCTTAAGGAATGAGCTGTTCTGTGGAAGTTGTAAAATATCTAGGGTGTCATGCAGTAAAGATAATATCCTGTGCATGTTCCTTTTCCCAAGATGACTTTCGCCAAATGGTGGATCCATGAACTGTGTTTGTTATGTTTGGGTCACTAAATGCTATCACCTTTACAGTCCTTTCAGTAAAGGTATCTTATGGGCTGCGAGAAATGTTCACTGACAGTGACCCAAAAAGTTTGAGTAACAAAGTAAGGACTTAAATGTATGTGCTCTTAAAAAATTATTTTGTAGAAGTTGTCACCATCTGCTTTTTTATTTTCTGCTCTTTCTCAGCTTACTCAGTTAGGTGGTGATTTGAAAAATAGCTTCCATTTTAGAAATGGAGAGTTGGTCTGATATTGCACAAATAGATCATAGGAGATCGTTCTTTAACATTTATTTCAGATGTGATTAGGGATTGAGCAGATGCTGTGTTTTTCTAGTTAATGTGACTGTTTTCTAGAAACTGAGCTATGCTTCACATCCTTCTGCATTGCCTTAGCAGGTATGAAAAGTTCCTGCAAATGAAGAAAAACTCAAAAATGTTTTTGAGTCTTCCATATACAGGTTGGGCGTTCCAATTTGATTTATTCTTTTGTAAGTACCACTGTAGAACAAAATAATTACAATTCTGTTCCAGCCTGAAGACATGACAATGAGAACTTGCCATCTGTCTTGAAAACAAGTAAGTTATTTTGGTTTGGAAAGGCCAAGGGACCTGTGTCAGTATTTCAACACTCACTATCACAAATGACAATAAGTGGCTAAGAAGAGATAGTTATTTTTTTGAGCTGATGCCACAATATCTTATGAGTTAAAGGAAGACCTTGGTGTTTAGGGCTATCGAGCTTGTATCCTTCAGGAACATCACATTCACACCCTCCCTTGCCTTTTTTCCAAGGCATTTGTTACCTTGAGTTCACTTGCTACAAAGTGCACCCAATTGTTAAGGAGATAAAAGAAAACCTGGGCCTTTCTTGTTTTGCTGTGTCTCCTGAAAGTTCACCTGTAGAAAAATAAATCATCAAAAAAAGCTCCATTTCCTGGACATAGTATTACAGAAAAAAATATTATTCCTGGGATTACTAGCCGAGTTGTGAATTAGATTTAAGGTGAGCCTCTGTTTCTCCTTATGTTACTGATGTAATTAATTTCAGTCTCTAAAATAATGTGTTTTGCAGGGGCATAAAACTTTAAGAGCTATTGGTTACCTTTAATTGCTTTTTAATTTTCATTTTGTGTCATTTATGCTTATTTGGAACCATAAAAAAACCTTACTGATATCAATGTATCATTTAACTTTTTAGGAGTATACCATGATTAATGCTGTCTTCCTATATTTATTAATTATATTTGATTTCTCAAGAAGGTTGATACATTTATTATACAATCATTAGTTTTCAAAATGTTAAGTACCTCAGTGAAGGAAGCTTAAAATTTTTATTATAACTGGTTTAGTTTTTTATTTGACTTTTTCCTTTGAATAAAAAGGGTAAAAACACTTGTATTTTTTCTTATCCCAATGCTGGTTAACAGAAACACTTTTAGAAAGGATGTATAAATTCTCTGCAGAACAGAGAACACCAAAAAATTGCATAGTGATTAATAACTCCTTTTAATGTGAAATCTGCCTTCACCTGTATGCAATTATTTCACAACTAATTTTTTTCCAAAGTAAGACTTTGGTAACTAAGATGTATGTGGAGACTTTCTGCACTAGGTTATGCCTAATGGAGGAAACATGTAGCTGGAGGAGCTAGTTGTGTTATGTGGAATAAGAAATGTGGAGCTTTAATCCAAGGAAAATTTTGTGTTGATTTAAGAGTGAAGTGTGTTGCCTTTCTGATGTAAGCTATTCCATTTTTTTTAGTCTAAATTATTTCACAAAACAGTCAAGTTTTTGGTGAACTGTTTAATTGTATTAGCCTTATGAAATGTTTACTGCGTCCTGGTTATCTTTGCCTTTAAAAACACAGGCAGAGAAGGGGAATTAAAAAAATAAATCCCTATTTCTGCTTTGAGAACCTTGTGATCCGAGCAGACTAGAAATCCAGGATCTCAAGCCACGTGGAAGTTACACAGAGGTCTCGCTTCTCATCTCTTCTAACAATCCCATTCACTGTCTCAGTAATGTATGTCTTTGCTTAGGCTTTCCTGCTCTATTTTATTTTGTTGGGGTTTTTTTAAAGGCCTTGTTTTAAAGGATTATTTCCCACGTTGGATTTCTTTTGTGGGGAAAAAAAGATTGTACGTGGGTATAAAGGAATTTCTGCTACAAAATGAATTCCCTTTCTCAGCTTTCATACAGATGCTTTATGCTGATAAAGATCTTAAGTCTGACATGAGGAGACAACACTATTTTGTAATAGTGAGTATTTTTTTTGCTCATTAGAATAACTTTCCATTCTGCAGAAAGGGGAAAAAAAACCCACATGATTTTTGCCTCTCCAGGAAACGTCATTTTGCATGTGTTACGAAGGACTTACTTCAGTAGCTTTTCTTACTATTTCCTGAGATAGCTTTATTTTTTCTTGGATACTGTTTAAAAACTTACCTTCTGTAGGGTACAGGACATTCAGAAGAAATCGAATTTATACTCAGGCACTAATTTGGTAAGCTAAATGATGTTGCCTAAATACTTATGTTGGCATAAAAACTGGTGTCCTTGCAGCAAAATAGCTCTGGTTAATTTTATTCTTTCTGGGTTGAGTAGAAGTTTAATATAAAAGGTGATTTTCTTTCTTCTCAAAAAGTTTGCTAATAAGTTTTGAAGAGGTTTTAAACACCGAGAAGTAGCATACTCTTTGTAACATAGATATAAGAGAACATACTCTAAAAGCAGCAAGGAAAATAAAAAGTGGGAATAACCAGTATCTGACTACTAGCTTCCTACATGTATTTGATTTCAAAGTTTCCTGAGCATTGTATTAAATACTGTAACAAATGTTGTGTAGCTGAATTTTAGTCTGTACTACAAAGATTTGTTGCTGTGCTGATCTCTATTGGCCTACTGAAATTGTTGGGACACTATATGGTGTCGGGGGGGGTCTAATGTGTGAAATTTATCTGAAATATTTTGCTGCCTAGTAGTTTTTGTGATGTAATTTGTTAAATGGTGAAATAGAAAATACTTTCCAACCACTCTGCCTTCTGAACAAACAGATTTTTGTAGACATTTTTACAAGCATAACATCATATGAAGGATATTTGTTAATTTTGACTTTGAAATATATGTGGTTTAATTTTCAAAATCACAGGTAGTGATTAGTTGTCTGTGGCTTTTTTAAATAGTACTTTAATTCCGTGCCACCCATCTATAGCATTTTTTATACAAGTCAAATTCAAATACCTTTTTCTTTTATTTAAATGCTAAACTGCACTGCAGTTCAGCAATTTAGGAGATTGGATTAAATGCGTGTTGAATGGTGAGAGACGGTCAATAAAGGTGCTTATTGTTAACGGAGAGTTTTTGCATTTATTCCCCCAAATTCTTTGTTTACAACTTCATTGACACTTCTTTCCTATAAGATCTGTTAAAATGCTGGATCTACTCTGTTAAATTTGTGCCAGAATGGAAATAAGTTTGCAGCTGGTGGGTTTTGTTTTCTGAAGATAAAAAGAAAGTATTACATGTCTACTTGTCTCTTGAGTAGATTCTTTTAGGTCCTGAAAGAGGAATGCAAACAGGCATTTATTTTTGCAAAACTTTAACTGATGGTGATAGAATAATTCAAGATGTTGCTTGGAAAGTAATCTTGCCACAGTGTTTGGTATTATCAGGAATATAACAGGATGTATGTGTGAACAAGGCAGGCGGAACAGGAGTAAGGCAAAAACACCCAACATCTTGAAAACCTGAACCCGACAGGTATGTAATATTCCTGTGTGGTCCCAAATTTAGTGGTGGCAGAAAACTTAAGCATGTCCTGACCTTCTGTTAGATTCTTATCTGTATATGAAGGGAGGAACTTGGCTTCTGAAGATTTTTTGTAGTAGAGTTTAATTTTGTTCAAACTGAATTTTGTTACAAAAGCTCTGAAAAGGGAAAGTTAATATACTAGAGAGAGATTGACTTTTTTTTTTAAATTTCAGATAACTTTGTTTTGCTGCCTTTGTGCTAAGAGTTCTTCAACAAATGGGATCTGAGAGCTCTTCATCTCTGCAGTTTATTGTTACACATAGAGAAAGCACAATAATGTGAAGCGCACAGTGGAAGATGGTAGGGAATGGAGCAGTGCAGTGGATTCTGGATCTCTGCTAGGAATATTATTAGCTTGCTGTGCATGGAGAATCAGTTTCTGAGTCTTAGAAGAGAAAGTATTTAACAGAAATCTGTTTGTTTATGGCTGGTCAGGTATTTCAACCCTTTTGTGTTTTCTCAAGGACTTATTTGCTTACAACCTAGTCCCTGCCTCTCTGGGAAATGAGAGGGGGAAGGGGAGGTAAAAGGTGTTTGTAGAAGTATGTAAAACCAGGCTGAGTAGGTGCTGTAGGAATGAAGGACTCCTGTGCTTC